>NC_037676.1:26746345-27033780 GCF_003255815.1 Theropithecus gelada
AAAAAAAAAAAAAAAAAAAAAAGAAACTGCCATCTGCCTTTGTAGAATCAAAAAAAATCCCAAAATTACCTGAAAAAGCTATTAAAATACTTCCTTGTATTCCAACTGTATATCTGTGTGAGACTGAATTTTTTTCATATACATCAACCAAAATGACATATTGCACCAGAGTGGATGAAGAAACTGATGTGAGAATCCAGCTGTGTTCTGTTAAGCCAGGGAATAAAGAGATTTGCAAAAGTGTAAAACAATGTTACTCTTCTTAGTACATTTTTTTTTTAAATAGCTTTTTACATAACAATGTGTTATTTTTTGTTAACAGGTAATGGGTTTTATTATTATTACTCCTAAAAAACTTAGTAAATAATTACTTACATTTTCTCCTATTTAATTTTGAATAGTCGATATCAACAGACATAACCCACATAAACAAACGCTCCTCAGGGTCCTTTAAAAGTGAAGGGTCCTGAGATCAACACGTTTAGGAAGTGCTGGTCTTAGATAACACATCTGAGAAGTGGTGAAGCCGGGTCTATGTTCATCTGGCTCCCAAACCCATTTTGTTTCCAGGATACAATGTTGTCTGCCTCCTTACCCAGTCTCATCAGTATTAAAATGAAAAACAGAATTGGATTCCTAAAAGCTTTATTTTGCAATGTTTTCCATAATACTTAAGTTTTTCAATGTTTAGATATTGTTCTTCTTTGAAGGATGAATTTCTTTTTATGGCTTGTTTTATATCTAGAAATGCTTTTTCTATAATGCTTAAGTTTTTATGTGTGTGTATGTATGTGTGTGTATATATATACATATATATATATATTTTTTGTTTGTTTGTTTGTTTGTTTGAGTTGTAGTCTCGCTCTGTCGTCCAGGCTGGAGTGCTGTGGCGCTACCTTGGCTCACTGCAACCTCCACCTCCTGGGTTCAAGCAATTCTCCTGCCTCAGCCTCCCAAGTAGCTGGGACTACAGGCACATGCTACCAAGCCCGGCTAATTTTTTGTATTTTTAGTAGAAATGGAGTTTCACTGTGTTAGCCAGGATGGTCTCATCTCTTGACCTCATGATCTGCCTGCCTCGGCCTCCCAAAGTGCTGGGATTATGGGAGTGAGCCACCGTGCCCAGCGATGTTTAGATATTTTTGAGGAAGCAAAAGTTTCTTGTCCTAAAGCTTTAGAACTCCATTAGGTATTGAAGATGACTCTTTTTGGGCTATAAAATAGAATGTAGTAAACATACTAGTTTTATATTGCATACAAAGTCCAAACAGTTGACAGAAGTCCTCTATTAGATTTCACAAAACAGAAAAAATTCTAAGCCAGGCACGATGGCTCATGCCTGCAATCCTAGTGCAAGAGACTGAGGTGGGAGAATCACTTGAGGCCAGGAGTTTGAGACCAGCCTGGGCAAGAGAGCAAGACGCCATCTCCACAAAAAATTAAAAAATTACTTAGGTGTGGGCCGGGCACGGTGGCTCACGCCTGTAATCCCAGCACTTTGAGAGGCCGAGGCAGGTGGATCATGAGGTCAAAAGTTCAAGACCAGCCTGGCCAAGATGGTAAAACCCCGTCTCTACTAAAAATACAAAAATTAGCCAGGTGTGGTGGCGCACGCCTGTAATCCCAGTTACTTGGGAGGCTGAGGCAGAGAACTGCTTGAACCTGGGTGGCAGAGGTTGCAGTGAGCCGAGATCATGCCACTGCACTCCAGCCTGTGTGACAGAGCAAGACTCTGTCTCAGAAAAAAAAAAAAACAAATTACCAGGCTGGTGGCCTGTACCTGTAGCCCCAGCTGCTCTGGAGGCTGAGGCTGGAGGATTGCTTGAGCCCAGGAGTTCAAGGCTGCAGTGAGCTGTGATGGTGCCACTGCACTCCAGCCTGGGCAACAGAGGTACACCCTGTCTCTTAAGAACAAAAAAAGTAATTCTAATTCTCTGGCTCTGGGCTTATGTTTCATCCATTGAGACTAAGCCCCAGGAGTTACAGTGATGTCCCAGGGGGGCCAGCCTTGCTGGGGGATGCCCTTAGGAGGAACTCTTGCATGCCCTTCCTCAGCCGTGCATTCTCCGCAACCTCCCTCAGGCTTCTGTGCAGCTTCTCCATCTCCTTGTATTCACTCCCGACATCTACAGGAGAGCAGAAAGCTCACATCAGGACTTGGCGTCCGTTGCAGAAACATCTCCAAAAAGCAAATCCCCCAACAATCCTGTCACTTGTCCCAGAATATGGATCTGGTGTAGTGCTTACAGATCAGACATCAAAGCAGGTATCCTCCTCTTACCAAAATGCTGTCTCAGCATGGGGTCACCCTCAAAAGAAATACAAACCTACCCATAAGAAAAACCCTAAGAAGTCACTGAGTCTGTATTAAGGCCTCACAGGCGTGTGATATACAAAGCACATTGCACAATAACACCTCCCCTAACTCCTCTCCAGTTGGCTCCCCCTCTTCCCCCCACCCCAATCCCTATCCTTCCAGCACAACCCATTCTCAGTGAATGTTCTCTCTCTGGCATCTCAGGTTTTCACCCCATGATCTTCAATCAGCTCATGTTCTCACAATGGTTAGTTTTATGTGTCAACTTGCCCAGGTCACAGGGCCCAGATACCAGGTTAAATGTGAGTCTGGATGCCTCTGGGAGGGTATTTTTGGATGAGATTTACATTTAACTCAGTAGACCTCAAGTAAAGCAGATGGCCCTCCCCAGTGTGGGTGGACCTCAAACAGCCAGCTGAAGGCATGCATGGAGCCAAAGGCCAGCCTCCCCCAAGCAGGAAGGGATGATCCAGTGACAGCCTTGGGCCTTTGAGATGGAGTTTTGCTCTTGTCACCAAGCCTGCAGTGCAATGGCATGATCTTGAATCACTGCAACCTCTGCCTCCCAGGCTCAAGTGCTTCTCCTGCCTCAGACTCCCAACTAGCTGGGATTACACGCATCCACCAGCTCGCCTAGCTAATTTTTTTTTTTTTTTTGGTATTTTTAGTAGAGACAGGGTTTCACCATGTTGGCCAGGCTGGTCTTGAACTCCTAACCTCAGGTGACCCACCCGCCTCAGCCTCCCAAAGTGTCGGGATTACAGGCGTGAGCCACTGCACCTGGCCAAGCCTTGGTTGGGCCTTTGTCTGCAACATCGGCTCTGCCTGGTTCTGCAGGGATGGCCTCTGGACTTGAACTGCCTCTCTTTCTGGAGTATCCGTCCTGTGGGCCTCCCTGTATCAGATTTTGGGCTCACCAAGCCTCCACCATTGTGTGAGCCAACTTCTTAAAATAAATCTCTTCCTTCATCTATCCACGCATCCTACTGGTTCTGTTTATCTGGAGGACGCTGACTAATGCAGTCCCCTTTGAAGGGACACTTCAGACTGAGCCCTGAATGCCCTTCTAATCCCCCCTGGCTTTCTGTACCCCAGAGGGTGACTCAGGCTGACTGGCCCTGAGCCTGGCCAGGGATGGGCCTCATGAGCAGAGGGGAGTAAGGACCTGGAGTCTTTTTGTTCTGTCCCATATCTGGAAGGCCTCCCTTCTCCCTGCTGCCTCTGAAATCAACCTAACCTTTGAGGTTTCCCCTAGGACCCAGCTTCACTGAAGTTTCCCCGTGTCCCAGCCCTGAATAACCACTCTGTCTCTGAACTTCAAGAATAACGATCTGAAGTCTGACTGGGTTCCCTCCCTCAGGGCTTTGCTTAAGTGTCACATTCCCAGGGAGACCTTCCTTTACCACCCTGTCCCCTACCCCAGCATCCCTTCTTTCGTTTCTCTCTTTCACCTCCCTGCCACATATCTCACTTATTAGTTTGCTTACTGCCTGCCTTCAACCACTGGGCTGTGAGCTCCATGAGGGTGGGGACTCTTGCTTGTCTTGGTCACCACTGTGTCCTCAGCACCCAGAACACTGCCTGGCACCCAGGAGGTGATCAGAATTGTTTGCTGAGCGAATGCAAACTCCCCAGTCCAATGATCACATTCTTACACATCTTGTCTTACCAACCAGGTAAGGCCCTGACAACAGGGACTGCCTTTTAGATTTCTTTATAAAGCATGCCCCCCACCCTCGACATGATGTATATTTGTTGTCGATGGTGAAGAGAAGGAAATAGGCTTAAATTATAGCAGGTGCAATTGACATCAAACTGAAGGGAGCACCTGGTCAAGGTCTCTGTGAGACCTGGTCAAGATCTCTGGCAAGCGGGAGTTCTTTAAAGAAGGCACATTGGAATGACTAGCATCTTAAAACTTAGATTCCTATAGAGGCCTGGACAGAAGGTCGTGAGAGTCCACTACATTATAGTGTGAGGGTGTTGTATCTCCTTCCCTGGAGTCCGTTAGGATCAGGTTACAGGTCCATCTAACCAGCCATAAATGGAGATGGAGAAGTGCAGAACAGATCTTTAGAAGCAGCCATTGTGGCTTTGATTTTGGGAACAGCTCTGTCTACTTTCACCCTGGCAAACTCAGTGGTATCAGATCTATTCATTTCAGCAGGCAACTATGGATGTGGTATAAAATATAAAAGGCACAATATATACAGGGTGCAGAGCAAGGCTCCCACCCTCTCCTACCCTCCAGCCTTCCGGTTCCCCTCTTTAGAGGCAACGAGTACTGTCAGTGTTCTCTGTAGCCCATGGAGATTTTTATGCACATACAAACATATACATATGTATTTCCTTTTTTCCCCACTCACAAATGGCAACATATCGTGTACATTTACTCACTTTGCTATTTTCCACTTTGTAATATCTTTGGAGATCATTTCATACCACTACCTACAGAGCTGCTTTATTTTTTCTAACAGTTGCACAGTCCTCCACTCGTTGTGTATTTAATTTAATTTAAGCAGTGCTTTACTTACAGATATTTGAGTTGTCCCCATTTTTGACATTAGAATGTTACCCCGAATAACCTTGTCTATATGCCACTCTACCCCCATATAAGGATATCTGTAGGGTTGCTGCGCCAAATGATATGTGCATTTTAAATTTGGCTAGAAATTACTTACTTGCTTTTTCTGCCAGTTTACCCCTTCCAGTTTATACCGGGGGCCTGATGGAGCCCATGGCCAGAAAGCGACACGGTTGCCTACACCAAGGTCCACAGCTGGGGCCGTATCCCCAGGCTGCAGGTGGATTGAGAGAAGTCTTTCTCCACCATCACCAGACCATGAAGTTCTTCATAAGGAGGCATCAACTTAAAAGAAAGGCCTTATGGAGACGGCAGGGCACAGCTGTGGATTTAAATTCGCCGCTTTCCAGCTATGGGACCCTGGGCGCATTTCCTAATGTGAGTCTCTATTTCTGCCTCTGCAAAATGGAGCAACAACATCCATCCCTGGGAGCTAATGTGAGAATTCAGTGAAACCATGAGCACAAAGCGTGAGTATAATGCCTGCTCTCAGTTGGGTGCTGGGCAAAGGGTGGGACTGTCGTTATCATTATCATCATCATCATCTCCATCATCATCATCATCTCCATTCCTCGCCCTGCTAATTCTTCCTAACTTAATACCTTTACATTCAGGAAGAAGCAACCACAGCCACGGCTGTCTGCACAATCACCCTGTATGCAAAGCTTTGGCGTATTTACCTGCAAGCTCCTTGTAGAGGCCATCCCCCTGGGACGAAGCAAGGGTTAGCATGGTGGTGATGCTGCCCTTCACCTTCTCCACGATCCCAGTCTACGTGACAAGGACATTCAGTATGTTAGGACGGTGCAGCCCAAGGAAAAGTGAATCTTATAAAAGGGACCCCACCCAGTCCCCCAGCCACAGAAGGTACAGACTGGGGCTGTCAAAGTAAGGCTTTGCAACCCAGTTGCAAAATGGTGAAACACTTTCGAGGACATTAAATGGCCCAGGAGGCAGCAAGACAATATTTCTGTGGGCTCCCATCTGTATAGCATCTCCCTCCCCACCTACAGACTCATGGGGGGCTGAAGCTCTGGTGCCAGCGGATCAAATCAGGAGCTAATGGGGAAGGAAGCATGAAGGCATGGGGGAGAGAACGGCAATCGCAGAGATGGGAAAAGAGGGAAAGAGCTGGTCGCTCTCCCGCTGTCCTCTCCTCCATGCATCTGCTCACTGGGGAGATGTTTGCTGGACACTCGCTCTGTGCCACTCACCTTACCGTACATGTCTGATTCTTCCCAACTGCCTGAGAACTGTCTTCTTGCTACTCTTAGTCCTCTTATCAACTAAAACTCCTTTCTTCCCTCTTCTGTTTCTTGTCTTCCTTTGAAAAAATGTCAGGCTCCTTCCTCTAGCCTGGCAGAGCCTAGTTTTGATGTTGGATCTCCTATGCTTTTTCTTTAACATTCTAGATTCTAGATCTAGAGCCCCAAGTGTACATCTCAGCTCTAGGCATGGGCCTGGAACCTGTAACTCAAGGCCTCTAGGTTCCCACTTCCTTTAAGATCAGGGAATGAGGGATTCACAGCTCCTAAACCAGGAGAAGCAGTCACCTCACACTAGAGTGAAAACGAAGCAGCAAGCCACATTACTGATCAATATATCAGGGACTAATCTGGATATTCAACAAAATACTATTCCATTGTTTAATTTACAGGACTATTGCAAAGAGGTAATTTAAAAAAACAGTAAATCTTCAAACATTATGTATAAAAAGAAATTTCATCCACTATATAGAACTAAAATATTTTAAACAATTAAAAGTTAACTGGCATTCTGAAAAAAAAAAAATCACAGAATGGCAACACTCTATGGTCCTGCCCAGTTTTAACTTCCTATATTTCTGTAATTTCAGATACATTTGTACATGGTCAATACACACATTTTTTAAGCGACATTGTTTCCTGGGTGTCTTAAGATCCAGTGTCTATGTACGCAATGGGGAAATGGGAACTGGCTTTGTGGAGTTTGGCCAAGTTCTTGTCCATGAATTTGTAGACTGTGATAACATGTTAAAGGATTGAAACTAAACTGCTGCTGGTGAACAAGATGCCTCTTAGCCTACTCCAAGGGAAATTACATGTGTTGAATTGTAAAGAATATTTTCCAAAACTGCAGAAGTGATGGAGGAGAGGAGATTGGGCAGAAACAGGTTGGAGATGTTTCCAGAAGGCTGGTTCTGAGGTGGACCGAGATAGAAATGGGCCAGCTTCCTTGAGGGCTTGGGAGACAGGATCAGCCAGCCTGGGTTGAGACAGAAAAGCCTCACATGGCCAGGGAGGAAGCCCACAGTGGCATGGACTTCAAGGATCTCTACTACTTGGGGGAGAGGGGGTGGCAAGCCATGAGGTCCAGAGCAGAGGCAAGATGGTCCAGGTAGGCTTGGCAGAAGCATTTAGGTCCAAGGAATCCATCAGGAACTGTCTTTGGGGGTAGATAAAATTAAAGCTGAATGTGTGCTAGGTACCATAACTGACTGGCCTTGAGTAGTGTGTCAATATTTACTTATTGACATTTTATGTAGACAAGACATTTCCCTATTTAAACAATCTGTTTTGAGATCATGCTATTGTTGGACATGCTGGAGCCAGGCTTCCTTATCCCAAATCCAGCTGTGCATCTCCCTGGCTGTGTGGCTGGTTGATACAACTCTCGCTGCTGGAATTTTCTTCTCTATAAAACGGGAACAATGATAGTACCTACCTCACAGACTTGCTGGGGAGTAAATGAGCTAACGTCTATAAATAGCTGAGCACATATCTAGCTATTACAGTGGCTGTGCTACTGGTGACTCAGGAAAGAGGAGGGGCGCAAGAGAGTGCTGGAAGAGCTGCAGCTCTCAGGTCGAAGCCCCAGAAACCATCTGTTCCATTTGGGCCCAAATGCCTACTACGTCTTCCACCTTCTGCGCCCGCTTCCTGTCCTCTCCCAGGGCCTCTCGGGGTCTAGGATCTAGGCTGTGGGCGTAGAGTACCTTCAGCTGCTGAAACTGGTGCTGCATCCTTTCCTGGGCCCTTTCAAACATGCCCTCAGCCACCTGCCGGTCCACTCCTCTTCTGATGGCATCTTTCATCCGCTCACACGCTTTTTTGCCCGTGATCTGGGCTGCCTCTGGCAAAAATGATAGCCACAGTCACACCATGACAAGGACCTGCTTAGAAATCTTTGGCATCATGGCTGGGCATGGTGGCTCACACCAGTAATCCCAGCACTGTGGGAGGCTGAGGTGGGCAGATCACCTGAGGTCAGGAGTTCAAGACCAGCCTGCCCAACATGGTGAAACACCCGTCTCTACTAAAAATACAAAAATTAGCTGGCTGCTGTGTGCACATCTGCAATCCCACCTACTTGGGAGGCAGAGGCACAAGAATTGCTTCAACCCAGTAGGCAGAGTTTGGAGTGAGTTGAGATCACTGCCACTGCACTCCAGCCTGGGCAACAGAGCGAGATTCCATCTCAAAAAAAAAAAAAAAGAAACAGAAAGAAAGAAGTCTTTGGCATTAGAAAGAACAGCAAGCCAAGCAAACAAACAAACAACAAAAAAGTATATATATATATGTATGTATATATATGCACTTATATAAAAATGACACTTTCAATATTTAGATAATAACCAGCATTCAGAAAACCTAATGACTGAATTCAGCTGAAACTTGCAACATCACTCCCTACCCCCAAACAATGGAGTCACCAAAACAGGAAAGAGTCTGAAAGTGAGTTCACAAGTGAGTGAGTTCAAGTATTTGTGAATACTTGCAAACAAGAATAAGAACCTGGACACTGGATTCTACAGCTAAATCAGCTGGGATGTTGTATGGAAAAAAGCAGGGTGTCTGGACCCAGGGTGGACAGAAAGAGCTGGAAAACACACAGAGAAGGGTCCTCACGCCCTGCAGTCATGTGGTTGCAATGTGTGGACTGAGAGAGCTGCAAAGACTTAGGGTGCAAGAGAACAGGGCCTTTGAGGGAGCCGCAGAACAGGATGTGAAAGGTGCTGACAGGAAGTCCCAGTGCAGGCGGCAATGCTGTCCCCCGCGAACCCCACCTTCATAACACAGCTTCAGGTCGCTCTGGACAGAGGCGGTGAGGGACTCATAGACCCTCCTCTTCCTTCTGAGGATGTGGTCCTCCAGGCCCCCGAGGATGGCGCTTATCTGGGAAGACGTGGCAAAAAAGGCCGTTGGTGACAATTCCTTCAATGAAAGCAGGTCAGGTATCCCAGTGCGTGGCCACCATTCCCTCCACCTTATATGATGCCTGGCTGTTTGTCTGCCATCTCCACAATTAGGCTGTGAGCTTCTCGTAGGCAGGAACTTTGTTCTAAGCATCTTTATACCCCAACTGCTTCCCTTGGTGCCTGGCACCTACAAACTACTCAATAAATATTTGCTGAGTTGAACTCAGGCACAGGCAAGGTCCTGGAATGGGCCCTCCCTGGGGGGCAGAGGAGATACAAGCTCTTTCCCTAGCATCGCCATGTAATTTGGGGTGGCACTGGAAGAAAGTGAGTCACAGACAAGAGTCTTGAGGCCTCAAAACTAAAAACTGACCTAAAATTGAACAACAACAACAAAAAGATTGACTTCTTTAAGTTTCAATGCATTGGATGCTACTTTATAACATTGGCAAAAATGATAGATTAGTGAAAACGGTTCCAGTTGATGCAAATTTTCATACAATTAAGGCTTCTTTAAAGATTCTTCCTGGAAACTGAGTCAACTTTGCAACCTTGGCGTGTGCGTTCAGTTACTTCACAGTGGAACAAACTGTCCCACACCTCCTCTGAGGCAGTCATGCCCGCTGCTCTCCCCATATCCCATTGGGTTCTGTATTTCACAGCACCTCTGAGGAGGTACTCCCAGACCCTGGACGCTCCAGGGAACAAGCGGGAACAGACAGGCAACCTACAAAACCAGCCTGGGAACAAAGCCATGCCCAACCTCACTGCTCTCCTCACTTTATATGGAACTTACCTCCTGGATCAGGAAATTTTTTTTGCAGCTATCATATTTCCAGCCACTTCTTATCCCAATTTCTGTCATTTTCTCCTGCAGGGAGTGCTTAAAAGCATCAATGTGAGGCATCAGAGCCGAACCGGTGGGCTTCCCCGTCCTACAGAAGAAAAGTGACAAAAAAGTTTAAGAGAATGGTGGCTGTGGTGAGGCTGAAACAAACATGAAACTAGCTGGTGTCCTTTTATTCATTTAGGAGAAGGAAGATGAGATCTAACAGTTATCATAGTCCTATAACGTGCCAGGCACTGTGCTGTGCCAGGCCTTTGACATAAAAACCTATGAAGTTTGTGAGATAATGCCCATTTAACAGGTGAGAAAATTGAGGTTCAGAGAGGATTGCTGATGTGTCCAAGGTCACACGGCTAGCAAGAGGCAGAGCCAGGCTTGGAACGCTGCTTTAGACTGCAGGACGCACAGTCTTTCCACTGCCAACGTGCGGCCACTTGAAAGGGTGGAACTTGAACTATACCTAAAAGTTGGGTAAGATCTGAGGAAGTGGAAAGAAGGGATTACTCCCCATGGGACAACATGGTAAGCACAGTGGTTTCAGAATAGCTCAGAAATAGGAAGTGAGAGGTTGCAGAGGAGAGAGCACAAGCTTTAAATCCTCGCTCTCTGCTCATGAGCTGGGTGCCATTGGGAAAGATGCACAATTTTCTGAATCTCAGTTTGTTCAGATGTAAAAAGACAGAAGCTACTCCTTAGAGTTGCTGGGAACATCCGATGAGCTAATGCATGCCAAGTGCTTAGCACTGATGCCCGGGACAGGTAGCTGCTCTCTCTTTGCCACCTGCTGGGTGGGCTACAGTGGAAGGCTGCAACCAGGCAGTGGTGCAGGCAGAGGTTGGAAAGGCAAGCTGGAGGCAGGTGGAATGTCTTGAATGCATTCTAAGGAATTTGAAGTTTAGCCCACAGAATTGTAAACAGGGCGGGGGTGCAATTGGTGGAATGACACAATCCAAGACGTGCTTAAAGAAAGGTGGGGCAGGGACGGGGGCTCTGAGTAAGACGCAAGCAAAGGCTGGAGAATGGTTCGAGCAGCCACCAATGGGCAACTACATGAGATGCCAGTGGGAACGACAGAGACTAGGGATGGGCAGCTGTACTTGGGGACTGGGAGATTCTGTTTCTGTCGATGGAGTAAAGAATTAGAGGTCAAGGAAGGAGGGAAGGAGGAAGCACCAAGGAGGTATGGTCCCCAAACCCACACCATGTATGTGAGCAGGCAGAGTGTGTGAGAAAAAGACACAGCATCTTCAGTGCATTCAGGGAAAGCTCCGAGGCTGGGTGTGGTGGCTCACGCCAGTAATCCCAGCACTTTGGGAGGACGATGGGGGAGGATCACTTAAGGTCAAGATTTCAAGACCAAACTGGTCAACACAGAGAGACTCTGTCTCTACAAAAAATATTTTTTAAAAGTTAGCCAGGCATGGTGGCATATGCCTGTGGTCTCAGCTACTTGGGAGGCTGAGATGGGAGGATTGCCTGAGTCCAGGAATCTGAGGCTGCAGTGAGCTAGGATTGTGCCATTGCACTCCAGCCTGGGCAACAGAGCAAGACCCTGTCTCATTTTTTTAAAAAAAGGAAGAAAGTAAGTTCTGAAGGCCATGTGTTTGCTTAATTCCACTCTCTCCAATCAAAATACCCTGTCCTGGGCTCAGATTCCTAAGAAAATGTATCCCTTGCTGCATGTATGAGATATTTGAAAAATAATGGGAACCATAATATTAGTTTGAAAGCAGCATCTTAATCTGTGTCCAGGTCATCATGGGAAATTTTTAAGTAAACCAAACCAAGAAGGCGTTTGTGTTTTGCCGAAGACTAAGCTTTCCTTCTCCAGTTACAAGCTACTCTTTACACTTACAGATCCAAAGTCTAAATTCTTAAAGACTGGCTCAACGTTCTTCTGATGTTTGTTCCCGAAGGGGCAAGATGAAAGATCCTTTACCTAAAAATGCTTCCAAAAACAGGGTCGATCTGGTCATAGATGGGCTGAGTGAGGGCTTCGTTTAGATCAATTCTTGCCAGAGTCCTGGAGGCATAGATGCCATTTTTCAGGCAAACAGCTTTCAGGGTCTGATGAAAACCTTGGTTTCCTTTACTCCTCTAGATAATCAACAGTAAATTAGCAGAGTTAGCAGGCATTAACTGGAAGGTCACTGGATTAGAATTGCATTGCCCTGGCCAAAGATCATTACCAAGAATCACAGGAAAGGGTTGAGACAACATGCTCTTTAAACATATGATTAAACTAAATGAGGGAGGACAGTGGTCACGCCTCTAGGTCGTCTGCGTGCCCCTGCCATGGGCTTCCTAAGGTCCCTGTGCTCACTTTGATCACAACCGTTCTCAAGCGATTCTGTTTGTGTTAGTTTACTCATTTGTCCGGCTCCTGTGCTTGGCCATCAGCTCACTGAGATTAGGCACAGTGTCTCATCCATCTTTACGTTCTCAACTTCTGGCAATAACATAAGTAGTGTTTGAGAAATATTTGCTAAATGAGCAATTATCGAATGAATAAATAAACGAATGAATGCCAATGTGCTATGACCCGACAATAAGTGCATGTCTTGAATTTTCTAAGGAGAGTCCAGATTTCATAAACTTTTTGTTAAACTTTTAATGAAATACAATTTGATTTGTATGTCTTGGCGATATTTTTTTCCCAGGGAAATAAATACACAAATGAGAGGAAAGAAAAATATAAAGCTCGACCTATGACAGACATTAATCAATTTCAGCCAGATGGTAATCATTAGTAAAGAGAGTAAAAATGTGTTTTCTAAAATTTCAGTAGAGAGCTCTGTGATTTTTAATCAATGATATATGTTTTAAGGGAATGACCACATAGCATTGTATAATTGATATAATTCTTTTTTTTTCTCTGCTCTTTTTACTTAGTATTACAATATGAGAATATCACCAAATCATTGTAAATATGTTCCAGGCTAGGTGCAGTGGCTCACATCGGTAATCTCAGCAATTCGGGAGGTCAAGGCAGGTGGATCATCTGAGGTTAGGAGTTCAAGATCATCCTGGCCAACATGGTGAAACTCCGCCTCTACTAAAAATACAAAAATTAGCCGGGCAAGGTGGCGCATGCCTGTAATCCCAGCTATTCAGGAGGCTGCGGCAGGAGAATCGCTTGAACCTGGGAGACAGAGGTTGCAGTGAGCCAAGATCGCGCCACTGCACTCCAGTCTGGGCAACAAGAGCGAAACTCCATCTCAAAAAAAAAAAAGGTTCCAAAAATGGCACTAATAACCATTTAATATAGTATCGTATGGATGAAAAATAATTCATTTTACCTCTCTCTTGTTCTTAGACATTACGGTTATTTTCCTATGTTAAATAATGATATGATATTAGTATATAAATGTCTTCCCAAATTTTTGATCTCAAAGAAACATTGTTTATCTGATAGGAGCACCTTGGGAATGTTTGTAGTCACAGAGGAAGAAGTCATTAAAAGGATGAGAGGGGACAGTTGGGGGGGTAAAGTCCTGGAGACGCCCGAAAATGTCTGCAGTGGCTTCTTCCGCTCACAGCAAACTCTCAACAGGGTGGTCTCTGCCTCATGCCTTCGTCCTCTCAGCTCCCACTCACTCATTCACTTTCTGTGATCTGCGTTCTTCAACTATGGGATAGAAACAGCTCTATCCAAGGTAACTTCGTTATCTGTTGCTCTGAAACAAATTACCCCGGACATAGCGGTGCAGTGGCTTAAAAACAAACACAAACACCTGTCATCTCTCGGGGATTCTGTGGGTCAGGACTGGGATGGCTGGGCTGGCCACTCTGGCTCAGGATTCTCCTGAGGTTTGGTCAGGTGTGGCTGGGGGCATAGTCATCTGGGTGAGGCTGGCGGATCTGCTTCCAAAGATACCCGGCTGCATGCTGGTGCTGGCTCCTGACCTCAGGTGGGGGCCTTAGTTGCTCTCCATGTGACCTCTGCACACAGTGGCTCAATTTCAGTACACAAAGGCGTCGCCCTGAGAAAGTGACCCAAGAGCCACCATGGAAGCTTCCATGGCCCTTGATGGCCTAGCCTCAGAAGCCACACACCATCACCTCTGCAGCATTCTCCTGCTCAGAAATCAGCCCTGATTCAATGTGGGGGAGACTCCATGAGGGCATAAATACCCAGAGGTGAGGACCCTTGGGGCCACTGGTGAGGACCCTTGGTGGCTGCCTAGCACAGTCACCAGTGAAACCCTCAGTGGCCCAATCCAATGGCCCTGGTTGGTTGGTTTGTTTGTTTTTATTTCTCAGGAGCATGTGATGTTCTTCTTAACAAACTTTTTTTTTTCTCTTTTAAGAGACAGGGCCTCTCTCTGTTACCCAGGCTAGAGTGCAGTGGCACGACCATAGCTCACACTTGGGCTCAGGTGATCCTCCTTCCTCAGCTTAAGCTGGGACTACAGGGGCATGCCACCATGCCCAACTTTTTTCTTTTTCCTTTTTGAGATAGGTTCTTGCTATGTTGCCTGGGTGGTCTTGAACTCCTGGCCTCAAGCAATCCTTCTGCCTCAGCCTCCCAAAGTGCTGGGATGACAGGCAGGCATAAGCCATTGCACTCAGCCTTAACAAACTTTATTACTTCAGTTTTCTGATTGGAAAATAAGAAATTAAGCATTACACTAAAAATAAGCATAAAAATAAGAAAATAGGCATTACACGATTTCCTTCTGCTACCTCTCAGGCTTTTCCGTCTCTGCCCCTCCCCTGCCCCTCTTTATTCTTTTGCTTCCTTAATGTGGCCTTTGTATGAGGCAATGTCCTATCACTGTCCTTCCCTCCACTCCTCCTCAATCCCATTCACTGGTATACGTGCATCAACTCCATGCAAGTGACAGCTACATCCTCCAGCCCCACCTCTCTCCAGGCTTCAGTTCCACATTTCCGTCATTGCATTAGACATTCCACCTCCATGAAACACTAAATACATGATCTTCAGTAGTGATCATATTGCTTCCCCAACCAACGGATAAGTTCCTCCCTACCATATCTCCTTAGATCTTCTTTAAATTGAGGTGATTTGCTTTCTCTTGAGTGCAAATCTTCCCCAAAATGTTGCCACCTTGCTTTCCCATACACCCCCATGTCTGAACTATTGACAATCCTGATTGAGATGTCCTTCAGATTTGCTCTCCCAGTCACCTCTTCCTTCCTATTCCGTCTGCCACAACCTTTGTTGAGACTTTACTGTGTCTCATCTCAACGAAGCAGCTACTGTAAGGGAAATGGCTGCACTTTAGTCAGGAGCAGGCCGAGGCAGTCTTCTGGCACAGCATGACTCAGCAGGTTTGGAGTACAGGTGCACAGCCCTGTACATGATGTAACCACGCCACATGAGGCGCATTAGATGATCACCCACATGAGCTCGTGCTTGGCTCAGAATCACTATTGTCTATAAAAGATATAATTACCCTGCTAATGCTGTACATGCAACTTGCTCATGCCCAGAGAAAGCGTAAAGCCATGTCAAAACTGTCTATGATTCCTCATTTTTCCAGCTATCCGCCACTTGCCCACTGACTCCCCTCAGACCTCAGTTAGACCCTGACACTTCTTAACCAGGCTTTCTGCCTCCAGCTTTTCCCCAAGCATTACGCTTCCCAAAGCATTAGTTCTGATGAAGCTATTCTTCTGCTCAAAACTTCACTATGTTCCAACTCTTCAACCTGGTCTAAAGTCTGCAGCAAACTGACTGTCAGCCTAATCCCCCCAAACCCTGCCCTGTGTACTTACGCTGCAGTTAGGTGGTACCTTCTGGCTCCCACATGAGCTCCGGCCTTCCTCCCCTGAAATGCCTTCCCTGCCCCTCCACTCCTCTGCCCAAAGACACACCACCATCCTCCAGGGCCAGGTTCCAACAACCTCCTCTCTAGAAGGTTTATTGAACTGTCCTCTAACCTGGCCTGCGATTTCTTTTCCAATATCCACCCCTCCTTCTCCAGTGTCACCTCCCTAGTCCTTCTGTTATGGAGAGAATGAACTCTATTCCTGCCCCCAGGATGGGACACACACACAGGCCTGAGCTATTCAGCACAAGACATTCCCTTTTTTCAGGGGTCATTTTATAAATAGGTATGTGACCCATTTAGAGCCAAAGAAACACAGTAAGAGCTTTGCTGAGGTTTCTCAAAAAGGTTCTCCACTCTTCTGAAAGTGGGCCTGGAAACGGCCATTCCCTTGTTCCTCTAGACCAGTGATTCTCAACCAGGACTGATTTTGTCACAGCTGAAGAATGGGGGCTGTTACCAGCACCTAGGGGGTAGAGTCCAGGGACGAAACAACCTGCAATTCACAGGACAGCCCCTCACAACAAAGCATGATCCGGTCCCAGCTGTCAATCATGCTGAGGTTAACAAACCCTGCTCCAGAGCTCATGGTGTTCAGATGTGGGTGCAAGAACAGCTGCAGCCATTTTGCCATCATGAGAGAAGCAGCCTGAGAATGGGGCCCACAGAGGCACTGGATTCAGCTCATCCCCCAGGCCCTCTCTTCCCGTGGCTCTTGGGCACGTGGGCCAATACACTTCCTCATGGCTAAGAATGGTTTCAGTTAGGGACTCTGATTTGCAGCCAAAAGATTCCAGACTGCCACAGCCCCCACCAGAATGCTCTCCCTTCTCTAAACATTTGGAGAACTTTCTGACTGTCCTGTGGTCCTTACCAGCATGCTCCTTTTTATTATAGTTCCCCAAATGCTCTCTTAACTATTTTAAGCAGGGATGTATCCTTCTATCCCTGAAACCTAATAAGAAAAACAGTTGACTTGTTAGACACTCTCTTTACGCTGAGTGCGTTGGTCAACCCAGCATTATCCCGCTATGGTCATTCTTTCAAGTTATCTTTACAGCAACCCTATAACATAGGTACCATGGTCCTCAACTTACATAGAGTAACCTGAGGCACAGAGAGGTTGAGTAACTTGTCCCCGGTCACACACCTGGCAGATGGGGAAACTGAGGTACGAACCAGGGCCCATGTGGGATACGAAGCCTCTTGGCAACCGTGCCTTGTATTCCAAAGTCCTTGTTACTTGCAGAAATGAATGAATGAATGAATGAATGCAGCAAAGTGTACTTTTACGGGGATTTATGGATGTTAAACTACATAACTGGTTGGCAACTACAAGTTGCTGCAATCATTTGCAGAGTAGTTTAGGAGACGCAACAGGCGAGTGCAGCAAGGGTTGGGTGTCCAATTATGAAGTTAGGCAGGCCTGGGTTAGATGTGGAGTCCATGCATGGCTGTGGAGAAGGTATTTAGTCTCTCTAAGGCTGTAAAATTAAAATAATAATAAGGGCATCTGCCTCAGAGAATGGTTGTGAGGATCAGATAAGGTAACTTGCAGTATCTGGTTCCACAGTCAGCATTTTGCTCACATTTGCTGACTGAGTGCACGCACGCGTACATATTATACGCACGGATACTTGGCTATCCATGCCCTACTGCATGGAAGACACTCCAGCTGTCATCCTCCTGTGTCCACACACTGACACAGTGACCCCAGAATCACCCCAATTTATCTCCTCCTTTACTCTTGGTTCTTTCAGCATTTATTCTTTGTCTTGTGCTAGAGGAATCTCCTCCTTTCCTTTCATCCAAATTGCAGCACATGCACCTACTTATCTAGATTTTTTTTTTTTTTTTTTTTTTGAGATGGAGTCTCACTCTCTCACCTAGGCTGGACTGCAATGGCGCCATCTCAGCTCACTGCAACCTCTGCCTCTCAGGTTCAAGCGATTTTCCTATCTCAGCCTCCCCGGTAGCTGCAATTATAGGTGCTACCACCACACCCGGCTAGTTTTTATATTTTTAGCAGAGACCAGGTTTCACCATGTTGGCCAGGCTGGTCTCGAACTCCTGACCTCAGGTGATCCACCCACCTTAGCTTCCCAAAGTGCTGGGAATACAGGCATGATCCACCACACTCAGGCTCATGTAGACATTTAAACAAGCTTTTACACAAAGCACACAGATAACAACACCCAGAAGAGGCCAGGTGCTAGAAAGCCGGTATCACTGGTGCACATGGAAAAGCCTCCAGGAAGCTAACCACCCCATCACACTCACTTTTTCACACATTTTCTACTGCTTACATTCCAACTTTCCAAGGCCCATTAAAAACTACAACCACACACCATCCATGCCCTTCTCTCAGCACAGGGGACACCAAGTCATCTTTGTTACATGAGCAGTGTTGTCCATCACATCTTCCCCTTAACGGGTGCCACGGACTAAAGTGTGACCCTTGAGGTTCATATGCGAAGCCCTAACCCCCAGGGTGACTGTGTTTGGAGACACAGCTGGTAATGAGGTAATTAAGGTTAAATGGGGTCATAAAGGTGGGCCCCTGATCTGACAGGTGTGGTGTCCCTCTGAGAAGAGAAAGAGATCCCAGGAGTGTGCGTGCACAGTGAAGAGGCCATGTGAGGACGCAGCAAGAAGGTGGCCATCTACTATCTCCAGAAGAGGAGAGAGGCCTCAGAACTCACCTTGCTGACGCCTTCATCTTGGACTTCCAGCCTTCAGAACTATGGGAAAATCAATGTCTGTGGTTCAGGCCACCCAGTCTATAGGATTTTGTTATGGCAGCCCAAGCAGACTAATACAATGGGCCTCTTTTTTCACCCCTTAGTCTTAGATAAATACTGCCTTGCACTTATATTTTCATCCTTCAGAAACTCTATACAACTAATTGAGAAATAAAACAATTTGAATGCCAAGTGAGAGGTTACAAGATGTTTCCTTATTGTGTAAGCTAATTGACAGACATCAACGCTGCCGGATAGGTAGGGCAAGCATTGAGCATCCTCATTTTACAGAAGAAAACCAAGAAATTTTTAAAATGGGTCTAGGGCTTTGCCTGGGGCTACAGGGTGGATGTTTGGTGGAGCTGGTACTCCAACCAAGAGCCTCAGATCCTCAGATCCCAGATTCCCACTCTGTCTTTGCTGAACTGTGCACCTTCGTTGGTCCTTTCGAGACACAGATGAACAACTGTTATTTACAATTTTCACTCTCTGCTACCCTCCTCTAGCCTTTTTTTTTTTTTTTGAGATGGAGTCTCACTCTCTCACCAGGCTGGAGCATAGTAGTGCGATCTCGGCTCACGGCAACCTCCGCCTCCCTGGTTCAAGCAATTCTTCTGCCTCAGCCTCCCGAGCAGCTGGGATGACAGGCACATGCCACCACGCCTGGCTAATTTTTGTATTTTTAGTAGAAATGGGGTTTCACCATGTTGGCCAGGATGGTCTTGATCTCCTGACCTTGTGATCTGCCCATCTCGGCCTCCCAAAGTGCTGGGATTACAGGCGTGAGCCACCGTGCCTGGCCCTCTAGCTCTTTATCTCTTTTGAAGGGAATGGGATGATGCAAAAGGAGCTTGGGGATTGGGCAGGCCTCCCGGAATATCCGAGTTTTTCCTGGAGGGGTCACTCACCACCAAGCATGCCCTGAGGATGCAGCGGTAAGAAGTCCTGGCGGTCCTGACCCCTTCTTGTAGAGGTTGCTCCATGCAGGCGAAGCACTGCCCGATGGCCTTCTCCAGCAGCTCAACCTTCTCTTCCGCAAATCTCCGCAGGACACTCATGTGCAAGTGTTCATTCTAGGGACAAGGACCATAAAAGCATCAGGCCACCCCCTCCCTAAGGGCACCTTCTCCTCCAGCTTTGCTTCCTTTAAGCTTGTCACCAGCTCAAGATTCAGCTTATCACTCAGAGCTGACTTCTCTTTACTGTCCCCATAAGACCTTACTCAGTGCACAGACCCCTTTGTGGGGTTAGAGGATAGAACAAATACCTGCCTGGTGCAACTTATTTCATTTCTTAAAAATCACAGTCTCTGCTTATTCAGCAACTTATTTCAGATGTATAATCCATCAAGCTATTTGGGGAAGTAGCTATCCACATATAAATCCAATTGTTATTAAAACAGGTTTTTCCAATGACATATGATTCAACAAACATTTCACAAGCTTTGACTCTGCACCAAGCAGTTTTTAAGGATAATACTTCTCAAATTTTAATGTGCATACAAATCAACAGGAGATCTTAAAATCCGAAATCCAAGACCCTGGGATTCTGCATTTCTAGCCAGTCCTCAGGTAATGCTGGTCTTCTGAGCTATGGACCACACTTTGCATAGCAAAGCTACAGGACCACAAAAATAAATCCATGCTTCTTTCTTCAAAGAATACAGTCTAATCAGGGAGAAAACATATATTCAAATAATACAAGGAAGTGACCACCAGAGAAAGCCTTGACTCCTAGGTGCCTGATATGGTTTGCTGTATACCCACCCAAATATCATTTTGAATTGTAGCTCCCATAATTCCATGTGTTGTGAGAGGGACCTGGTGGGAGATAACTGAATCATGGGGTTGGCTTCCCCCATACTGTTCTCATGGTAGTCAATGAGTCTCATGAGATCTTATGGTTTTATAAGGGGAAACACTCTTTGCTTGGCTCTCATTTCTCTCATCTGCTGCCATGTAAGACGTGCCTTTTGCCTTCCACCATTATTGTGAGGCCTCCCCAGCCACGTGGAATTATGAGTCCATTAAACCTCTTTTTCTCTATAAATTACCCAGTCTCAGGTATGTCTTTATCAGCAGCATGAAAACGGACTAATACAGTGCCAAACTGGTAACCCATAGTGTTGTTCCCTGCATGGGAACCTTGGTGGGCCCCACAGTGCCTGCAGCAGACAGAGCCACACTCCCCAGCTTGGTCCTTAAGGCACTTCACAGCCAGAACTCACCCCACCTCTCTAGCACCACCATCCCTGTTTGCCCGACATGTCCTGCCAAGTAGCTACCCCCGGACTTGCTGCTATTCCGCAAGTGTGCTGTTCATCTTGTGCCCTGCGGGCCTTGCTGATTTCATCTTTGTTTCTTCCCGAGACAAAGCTCAAAGGTCCTTCCCATGAGGCACCTTCCCTGAGTGCCCAGGTAGAGGTGGGGCTCTCTGTCCTGTTCTCCCACTGCACTTCCCACAGTCCTGCACCATAGCACGTCTCCTGTCATATGACTTCTCTCTCATTCCCTGTGTCTCCTTCCCTGGATAGAAACTTGCCAAAGGAACAGGCTCTTAGTCATGTTCTTTTATTCTAGGGCACAGCACAAACAGCAAAACCCACAGACATTTCTGGATTAAATGCAGGGCCCAGAGAAACTGCGAGATAATTTGGGCTTTTAAATTCTATTCCAAATAGACAGAAATAGCTCTTGAATCGATGTGTGACATGATATAGGTAATTTAACTTCTCTGGTTCTCAACGGTATCATCTTTAAAGTAAGTGAACTGGGTTGAATGATCTTGAAAACAACCTCACACTCTAAAACTTGGTGAATCTTGGAGTAAATACGTTTTAGAGTTTATGGAGACTGTTTAGAATTCGGTGCACCCCAGGAATTTTCCTCATTTTCACCATTAAGAATTCTACAAAGCATTTTTTCCCAGGACATCCTTTAGATTCTTTTGAACTTGTGTTGTCACCAGTGATGAAAATGAAAGAAGAAAGAAGTCATGAAAACAAAAACTATGGGCATGATTCTCACAATGCCTCACTGTCAATAAATCTCTCTTGAATAAACAAAAGAATGATAAGAAAGGGAAGGGTGGAGAACAAAAGAACAATAAGAAACAGAGAAGCTGGCCCTTAGTGTGAATAAACGCAGACTTCATTTGACATTGAGATGTGATCATCAACTTCCTATGAATTCTTAAAAATAATGATTGCTTATTTAAAATCACTACTCAAACTCTAAATTTTTGGTTTCAGTGATCATCTTTGAAAAAAAAATCAATCACACACATATTTAGATTTGATTTTTCAAAATTCAAAGGAACTGACAAATTCTTGCCTTCCAACTTCCTATCAAAGAGCTAAGAGTAAGACCAATATCTAAGGCCAAGGAATTTTGAGCAAAGTTGCCAGCAACTCCCTAACATAGCTATTGCAGAATTGCCAGTCAGCCCCCTTCTCCTCTGTGTTTTCCGCTGCTTAGAGTCTGGCTGCAAGGGTGAATCTGAGCCCCTCTGAGCACTGCACTTCCATATTAGCAAAGAAAAGCATGTGGGGTGGGCACTTCCGGCCTTGATGGCAAAATGCCTTGTCCTTATGTTTGTAAAATACACCAACCACACACAGCCCACCTCAGATTCATTTTCCATCAGCACTTCCAAAAGCAATCTTGTGCTGGGCCGAGAGACAAATTTCACCCTGAAGAACTGCTTTGGGAAATTGGAAGGTCAAATCCTTCCCCAACGATTTCAGCAGACAAAAGTCAAATGAGAAAATATCACATTCCAAGAGTTTGGTTTTGTTTCTGTCTTGTATAACTAGACCAAAACAAGCCATAAGAAATATGATTAAAAAAAGATTGAATTTTGCTCTATATGCCCCTTTTATGCAGAAGAAAGATCCCACACCACTAAAGCCTTTTTACAAGCCTTTATATACAACCAAAGGCTCCAGGTGGCACTGCTTACTCCCACGTGGAAGTCAAGTCTCGAGTGTCTGCCTCCCCTTGCCACCCCACAGGGTCACCATTGGCCCACATTCCCCATCCTCAGGATCAGCTCCTCGACCCCTCACAGAGCCCTATTCATGTACTTCCTCTGCCTCTTCCCTGTTCCGGCATAACAAGAAGACAAACACCTTGACTGTGCACATCTGACGGGTGAAGGCTAGCGTGGAAGTAAGTGAGGACCAACCAAATAAGAACAGGCAGAGGCTGTTTATTCAGAGCTCACTACAGCAATGGAGTCGGCCACCATTATTTGAGTTTAGCAGAGACTCAAAAGCAGGCAGGGGAGTGGAAAAGCTTCATGGTGGACAAAAGGAAAGGCTTCAGGGGTGCCCTGATTGGAGGTTGTTGGCCTGGGGACACTAGAGACGGGCTAGCTAAAAGCAGAGCAGCCAATGTGGTTGGTTAGCTATAGACATTTGACTTTTCCGGTTGGTAGTAAGTTGGAAGCAGGGAAAGAGATTAGGGAAGTTATTCATCAAGTCCTGGCCATCTAGTGCTGATTGTTAACAGAGTTATTCTTCAACCTCCTGGATTGTTATTAGAGATAGCAGTTTGACTTCCTGCAAGTCTGACTTACAGACAGAAGGCTTCCTGGGCTGTTTATTGTAGATAAGAGGTTGGTTTCTGGGCAGATTGCTGCAGGTTGTGGGTCAGAGATCTACTTTTACACATGGTCCAGCCACTGTCTTTGTATATTCCATCTCTCATAAGGAGACAACACAGCTGGTGACTGATGACGGTAAGAGGTTTTTCTCCAAAACCCCTCAAGTCTCTAATCTAGTAGCTTATCCCTCTTATTTTAGGGTTAAAAAGAAATCATCCATGAAGAAATAAATATGTCAATTACTATGAGAAAAGTAATTTTAACTAGTTTTTCAGAAGGCCTGCATTCTTGCCAGTGAAGATAACTATCAAAACTCTACTGAAATTCCCTCCGAGCTTCCATCCTCTCACATTATTTTCCTACGCTCCTCTGAGCTTGAGATTCTGACAGCACCAGAAACAGATGAAATATTTTTGGACTGTGTACATAAGCACGCCTCTCCAGGATAACCAAGAAGAGTCTGTATTCCACTAGAAGCAAGCCAAATCACGCCTGCCATTGCTTAAACATGCATGCTCCACCTTGTTCGAGTCTCAGGAGAGATGGAAAATAGCTACTATTTTGACATTTTTCTCTCAGCCCATCTGTCCCAGGTAAAATATTATTCCTTTATCTTTTACCCAAACGTTATGATTTTAACCTTCTAATTATCTTTTTGTCCTTTTAGACTCTCTGAACTTCATATCTTCCTTTAATTTGAAAAGAAAAAATATCATAAGTTAATTTTCTAACTTGGTAAAAGGAAATGTCCTGCCCAGGTACAGGGAGAATATGAAAACCCAATGTCTTCCATACCGGCAGGTTTTGTGTGGAGCTGAAACTATCTGTGAGGAGCAACAGGCCAAAGGCTTCAGTCACATACTTGGTCACCGTCCTCCTCTTCTTGTCCAAGAGCCTCTTCCTGACGTATTCTCTTAACTTAGGGATTTCTGGAATTCACAGACAGTACAAATAATTGTAAAAGGCCACAAGTTTGTGGTCAATAGAATTCATAAAAGTTGAAAGACCAAGATGGCGGTCTGAATGAACTAGAGTTGAGATCCCGAGTGGGCTGGATGCCTACAGAATCAACCTTTCTGAAAAGCACTTTTCCCCTGTCTAGGATCAATGACAGTGATGAATCGTAGATCAGCAATACTGCATATTCATTTTACTTAGCCGTATTAAAAAAACCACATGGAAAAGAATAGGCTGGTTGAAAACATGGGGTCTTTCCTTTGGACAGCTATCACTTACAGAGGTAAAGCAAAGTGCTCACAAGTCTAGAGTCTCAGCCCTTCAGTCCCCCTAGACTTTTCTATGTCAACTAGCCCTTAACACCAGAATAGCCCATGCTTGCTGTAGAAAGGAAGAAGAACCTCTGACATGCAGGATTCTAGATGTGACAGGATTCCTGTCCTTTTCCCCATTATTCCCATATGTAGCAATTTCTCTATATTATTCCTTCCATATACCATGCTAATTTTGTCTTTTATACCCTTAATCAAGCAGTTCCCCCATCTCTGGGAACATTTCACACCTTCTGCTCCTTAACCTCCATGCACATACCTACACGTCTACTAAAATGCATGCACGTTGCAAGCCTTGTCAAGTTCAGATGACAATGCAGTCCTGACCCTGCCTGCCCACCCACTTTCCACTGAGTGTCTAATGCACACAGAGCTCTAGATTCCCCGGGCTGCTGTTGCACTCAACCGTCAGCAGCAACTAACGAAGCCTCAGTTTTACTTCAATTTCTGCACTTGGGGGTTAGTATTAGCTCCTCATCCATATTTCAAGTTCTGTGAAGAAAGAACCATGCCTTATGCTTTCCCTGCCTCGCAGACAAAATATACAATAGTCACTCACAAAATAATTCTAAAAATGCCCATAGCTGGGTGGGAGGGGACTAAGGAAATAACCCAGTTTTTTTTTTTTTTGAGATGGAGTTCTGCTCTTGTCACCCAGGCTGGAGTGCAATGGTGCGATCTCAGCTCACTGCAACCTCCGCCTCCCAGGTTCAAGCAATTCTCCTGCCTCAGCCTCCTGAGTAGCTGGGATTACAGGTGCCCGCCACCACGCCTGGCTAATTTTTATATTTTTTAGTAGAAACAGGGTTTCACCATGTTGGCCAGGTTGGTCTTGAACTCCTGACCTTAGGTGATCCACCTGCCTCAGTCTCCCAAAGTGCTGTGACTACAGGCATGAGCCACTGCCCCTGGCTTTTTGTTGTTTTTTTGAGACAGAGTTTTGCTCTTGTTGCCCAGGCTGGAGTGTAATGGCGCAATCTCAGCTCACTGCAACCTCTGCCTCCTGGGTTCAAGCAATTCTCCTGCCTCAGCCTTCCAAGTAGATGAGATTATAGGCATGCACCACCAAGCCTGGCTAATTTTCTATTTTTAGTATAGATGGGGTTTCACCATGTTGGTCAGGCTGATCTCAAACTCCTGACCTCAGGTGATCTACCCACCTTGGCCTCCCAAAGTGCTGGGATTACAGGGGTGAGCCACCACATCCGGCAACCCAATTATTTGAACTTTACCAACCCATGGTAAGATTTGGAGGCCACAGGAATTGTGGTCTCTGACACCATAACAATGCAAAGAAGGGCCAGGCACGGTGGCTCAAGCCTGTAATCCCAGCACTTTGGGAGGCTGAGACGGGCGGATCACGGGGTCAGGAGATCGAGACCATCCTGGCTAACACGGTGAAACTCCGTCTCTACTAAAAAATACAAAGAACTAGCCGGGCGCGGTGGCGGGCGCCTGTAGTCCCAGCTACTCGGGAGGCTGAGGCAGGAGAATGGCGTAAACCCGGGATGCAGAGCTTGCAGTGAGCTGAGATCCGGCCACTGTACTCCAGCCTGGGTGACAGAGCGAGACTCTGTCTCAAAAAAAAAAGCAAACAAGAAAATATCTTTATTTGCAATTGGTATTGAAACCGTGGCAAGCTGGAAAAAATTGTGTTGCACAAAAAGTTCTAGAACAGGAAATTTTAAGTGCCACTTGATCTTGAGAATTTTAGTGCTGGAGATTAAAAAAAATCATAAATTACCCGTTTCCTCCTCAGTGAGGAGAGCCTGCTGCCAGTACTCCTGGGCGCTGACTGTATACACCAGATCTGAGGCTTCCAGAACCTTGAAGTCAGCTGGCAGTTTTCTCTGAAGTGAAAGAGACACACAGAAAACAGAATAACTCAAACCACAGCAAAGGCAATCATGCACAGGACCCACAAGAGCCTTCAGCCAATTTCAGCTCACTCACTTTCAGTTCTCCATGGCCCCCTCTGGGAACAGACAATGTTCTCAAGGTCTGGTGTTGCCATCTGTCCAGTCCTAACAAGGTCAGAAGTTATGAGGGAACTGCTGCATAGAAACTATTGTCTTGGGAGTTAAATATCAATTCTAGAAGAAAATGTGTAGAGATAATAGTTCAAAGGTGTATTTAAATGTTCAGAGGGGTAATAATACCAGGATCCTTTCTCAAAAAAGAAGCACATGTCTGGAATGGGCAGTGGCGTGCTGCAGCCAGCTCGTACCAGTTCCTGAAAGCCAACAGCACACATCACTTTCCTACTCTGCATTCCGTGACGTCACACTGGTAGTTTGAAATTGACAATAGTGGGACTGTTTCAATCCTGAATCTCAAACTGATAACCCAAATCCGTAACCACATTGTGATCCCCAATTTTCAATCAAGTAATTTCAGCTGACATGTGACCATAGCTTATCAATACTAAGAGGCACATTGTTTCCCTGTTTAATATTTCTGAAATTGAGATGCATCTTGCAACTGCTGTAGGCCAGGTAGCAGTCACAAGGTGGTTGTCACTGCCTGCATGTTATGAGCTGAAATGTATCCCCCTCCAAAATTCACATGTTGAGGTCCTAATCTCCACTAACTCCTATTTACACCACAGGAATTGGCAAATGGTACACATCAGCCCTTTGTTTTTTTATCATTTGTTTGTTTTGGGGGATTCTTTTTTAAACAAAGAGCTAGTTGTTAAATATTTCCAAGTGCAACACAACACAAACCTGACTAAAGTCCTATAAAAGCAACAATTTCTTAGGTAGTGAGTGATCATACACATTTTAATGCAGACTAATGTTGAAACAAATTATGATGTTAAATGTCAAGCAATTGGCTGGGCGTGGTGGTTCACACCTGTAATCCCAGCACTTTGGGAGGCCGAGGTGGGCGGATCACAAGGTCAGGAGTTCGAGACCAGCCTGGCCAATAGGTGAAACCCCACCTCTACTAAAAAATACAAAAATTAGCCAGGTGTGGTGGTGTGCACCTGTAGTCGCAGCTACTCGAGAGGCTGAGGCAAGATAATTGTTTGAACCCGAGAGGTGGAGGTTGCAGTGAGCTGAGATCGTGTCACTGCACTCCAGCCTGGGTGACAGAGAGAGACTCCATCTCGGGGAAAAAAAAAAAAAAAAAGTCAAGCAATTAAGGATTATTTGAGAAAGTCTTTTTTTATGCTTAGAAAAACATTGTCATGGAGAAGTCATGCTAGAATCATACATAAATAGCATTCCATATTCTTTCATTCTTCTCACTTAAAAAAAAGAGAAAAACATTCACCTATAGAATGTATATGTGTGGGTGTGGGTATTTGAGGGAGGTAGAAACCAGTGGAGAGTTGTCAATCTCTTTCTGATGTAAAGATATAAAAGAGCTGAGTGAGTAGATGCCCTGCAGTCCACTGAGACTGGTGAGAAGCCGTGTCCCTGGCAAGCTGGAAGCACATGTAGTTAAGGCTGGAACACAGATATCTGTGTAGACTGCCAGAGGCCCACCCCTACCAACCCTCTTATAGAGTCAGCTGAAGTTGCATAAAGAATCTATCTGCTGAGAATTTGCTTTGATAGAGTTTTCACTCTAGGAAAAAGTTTAGGGAAAGCTGAAACTATTTTCTACTGGGAGATGAAATTAATGTAGAATTAGGTTTAAGTAGGGTTTTAAAACCGTTCCAAGAAAGGCATGTGCTTAGCTGTGCCCAGATGTTTGCATTATTTAAAATCTGGACCTAACCTTGTATAACTTTTCTAAAAATTATTGAAGATTAGTTAACATTTATGCTTTTTATTGTAGCAAAAAGAAATGTTTTTATAGTGTCAATGAAGTGACTCTAGTATAAAGTGTTCATATTATTGTAAAAGATAAGTAGAAACAGCTATAGTTGGAGGTAGGATCCAAGATGTTAGTAGATATTTATTAAATTACGCCACAGAAACATTAGACACTGCTCTAATTTAAACACATGGCTTATCATAATAAAACGTAACACAATATATTAAAGTTTGTAGAAAGATATTGTATGTGAAAGAGGAGAAAATGGGGAAACTCAAACCAAAAGGGAGGCCAGGCACGGTGCCTCACACCTGTAATCCCAGCACTTTGGGAGGCCGAGACAGGCAGATTGCGTAAGCTCAGGAATTCAGGACCAGCCTGGCCAACATGGTGAAACCCCGTCTCTACTAAAAATACAAAAAATTAGCCGGGCATGGAGGCATACACTTGTAGTCCCAACTACTCCGGAGGCTGAGGTAGGAGAATCACTTTAGCCTGGGAGCTGGAGGCTGCAGTGAGCCAAGATCGTGCCATTGAACTGTAGCCAGGACAAAGAGGAAGATGCTGGAAAGGAAGGAAGGAAGGAAAGAAGGAAGGAAGGAAGGAAAGAAGGAAGGAAGGAAGGAAGGAAGGGAGGGAGGGAGGGAGGGAGGGCAGGCGGGCACAGTGGCTCATGCCACAGTAATCCCAGCACTTTGGCAGGCCAAGGTGGGCAGATCACCTAAGGTCAGGAGTTCCAGACCAACCTGACCAACCTGGAGAAACCCTGTCTCTACTACTAAAAGTACAAAATTAGCCAGGCGTGGTGGCACATGCCTATAATCCTAGCTACTCGGGAGGCTGAGGCAAGAGAATTGCTTGAACCCGGGAGTTGGAAGTTGTGGTGAGCCAAGATCGCACCATTGCACTCCAGCTTGGGCAACGGGAACAAAACAAAAAAACAAAACAAACAAAAAACTGGGTCAAGGCAAAATTTAAGGGGAGGTCAAGTGACCCGTAACATACCAGGTAATAAGAAAAGATGTGGAGCTGAAAAGTTGCATTACTATAGGATGGGGCCCAAATCACACATCTTGGAAGGATCTATGTGCCTGTGTCTCAGTCTTGAATCTCAAACTAATAACCCAAATCCATAACTACATTGTGATCCCCAATCTTCAACCACATAATTTCAGCTGACATGTGACCACAGCTTATCAATACTAAGAGGCACATCGTTTCCCGTTTAATATTTTTGAAATTGAGATGCATGTTGCAACTGCCGTAGGGCAGGTGGCAGTCACAAGGTGGTGTCACTGCCTGGGTGTTATGGGTTGAAATATATTCCCCTCCAAAATTCACATGTTGAGGTCCTAGTCTCCACTACCTAAAAATGTGACCTTATATGGAAATTGGGTCATTGAGGATAAAATGTATTAAGATGAAGTCATACTGGAGTAGGGTGGACCCCTAATCCAATGACTGGTGTATTTAAAAAAAGAGGAAATTTGGATAAAGAGACACACACATAAGAAGAATGGCACATGAAGACTGGAGTTGTGCTGCCACAAGCCAGGAATTACCAGAAGCAGAGAGAGAACTGGACCAGATCCTTCCCACAGCTTCAGAGGGAGCATGGTGCTGCTAACACCTTGATTTTGGACTTCCAGCCTCCAGAACTGGGAGAGAATAATTTTCTGTTGTTCCAAGCCACCTAGCTGTGGTGCTTAGGAGGCTCATACACTGCACATGGCAAACTTGGTCACAGCTGTTCACATTGCCCTTCCTTCTAATGAGTTGTGTGCATTACTTAACTGCCATTTAATATGCCTTTTAAAAGATTATGTTATGATTCAGCATTGAAAGGTCAGCATTTTCCAGGCCTTTACATCAAAAGGCCTGGAAATGGAAACGTGGGGCATATATTTGATGTTAGTGGAAAAAATGCTCGTGGTTGGTGGAGTAGACAGTAATTCCAGATTTTCTTGCAAAGCAACACTTAAGTGCTTCATGGGACCTAGGAAAGGGAGACATCCACATGTAGATGAAGGTGGGTTGTGTTTTGATACTGAGGTATGTGCAAAGTGACTGCCTATCTCAAATGCATCCAAAAAAAAAAAAAAAAGTGACGGAAACTCAAGGAACGCCTTATAAAGAACTTCCATCTCATATTTCCTGTGATTAAAACTAAATTTGCTCCAAGGCCAGGCACTGTGGCTCACACCTGTAATCCCAGTGCTTTGGGAGGCCCAAGCAGAACTGTTTGAGCCCAGGAATTAGAGACCAGCCTGGGCAACATACCCTGTCTCTACAAAAAATCTAAAAATTAGCTGGATGTGGTGGTGCATACTGGTATACCGGTAGTCCTAACCCCCTGGGAGGCTGGTGGGGGTCGGGGGGAGTGGAGGGCAGGCAGAAAGATAACTTGAGCCCAGGAATTCAAGGTTGCAGTGAGCTATGATTGCGCCACTATACTCCAGCCTGGGTGACAGAGTGAGACCCGTCTGGGGAAAAAAAAAAAAAGTTCCAAACGATGGCATGTAGCACAAGTCAAGGTTTCACAATATTTCAAACTGAAATAAAGTGGTTGGAGAATGAAGGTATCACCTTGCCATCAGAGGTGTGTGTTGGAGGCCTCAGAAGAACTTGCACCATAGCAGTGACAGCTATAGTCACCCTGCAAGCTGATGTACTGCCGCCCAGGCCCTAACTTATACAAACCAATTCGGCATGTTTACTGGCATAGTTGTAAACTGTGTATTGAAGTATTCCATGTTTCCGTTTCCAGGGATAATATGATCAGGCACTCATACAATGCATATTTCTTTAATACCAACAAGAACAATTCAGGAGACCACAACCAGCTTTACTAAGTTTTGCCTCATTAAAACTGGCATTCAAGAATTGCCTGGTACAATATTCTGGCTTAAGCATGAGGCCTAATGATACTGCGCTAGAAACAAAAGCTTTGAAATTTTCAGTTCCATGTTGTACAGCAAATGTTTTCTGTATCAACATCATTGAAGACAAAATACAGAAAGAAATTGAATATAGAGCTGGACATCGGCCAGATGTTTTTACTACTGAATCCAATACCGAAGATTTTGTTTCAGCCAAACATATCATCTGTCACATTGTACTTACTCTGATATATCCCTTGTTATTTTGTTTATATTTTATCTTAAACTTGGTTTTAGTTTTATAGTTGTATAAGACTGTTATAGGCCAGACGTGGTGGCTCATGCCTGTAATTCCAGCACTTTGGGAGGCCGAGGCAGGCAGATCACCTGAGGTCAGGAGTTCGAGACCAGCCTGGCCAACATGGTAAAACCCCATCTCTACAAAAACTACAAAAATTAGCCAGACATGGTGGTGCATGCCTATAGTCCCAGCTACTTGAGAGGCTGAGGTGGGAGGATCTCTTGCACCTGGGAGGCAGAGGTTGCTGCGAGCCGAGATCATACCTCTGCACTCCAGCCTGGCCAACAGAGTGAGACCCTGTCTCAAAAACAAAACAAACCAAACGAACAAACTGTCTATTCCAAAGCTTTTGCCCTTGCAACTACACAATACCAGGTATACATTTGTATCTCAAAATCTAGTCGCTGGGATACAGAAAAACACATAGGGAAACCTGTTAACTCACCTTCAGTTTTTCCTTGAGAATTCTAGTCCTTTGTAGTTTTATCATTTCATTTCTTTCTAAAACAGCCTCTCGCTGACTCTGAATATCTTGCTAGGTTGTGAAAGGAAATAGAAGCATGCAGAGAGCAGTGTTATCAACAGTAATGAGGTGGCAAGATGCACATTTTTTTGGCAGATCTTCATTTGGTCCAGACAGTCAAATATGCATGCACTGTATTAGAATTAAACACAGTTGCCGGGCATGTTGGCTCACGCCTGTAATCCCAGCACTTCGGGAGGCCAAGGTAGGTGGATCACAAGGTCAGGAGATCGAGACTACCCTGGCTAATCCAGTGAAACCCCATCTCTACTAAGAATACAAAAAATTAGCCAGGTGTGGTGGCACATGCCTATAGTCCCAGCTACTCAGGAGGCTGAGGCAGGAGAATCGCTTGAACCCAGGAGGCAGAAGTTGCAGTGAGTCGAGATTGCGTCACTGCACTACAGCCTGGGCGACAGAGTGAGAGACTCCATTTCAAAAGAAAAAAAAACACAGTTGACCCTTGGACAACATGGGTTTGAACTGCGTGGGTCCATTTATACGTGGATTCTTTTTCAATAATTGAAAAACATTTTGAAGATTTGCGACAATCTGAAAAAACTCACAGACAAACCCTGTAGCCTAGAAATAACAAAAAGTTAAGAAAAAGGTATGTCATGAATGTATAAAATAGATGTAGATCCCAGTTTATATTTGATCATGTACTACCATGAAATGAACGATTCTATTATGAAAAGTTAAAATTTATCGAAACTTCTATAAACACCTATAGACTGTACATGGCACCATTTGCAGTCAAGAGAAATGTAAACAAGCATTAAGGTGCAGATTAAATCATAACTGTGTAAAATTAACTGTAGTACACACTATACTACTGTAATAACTTCAGAGCCACCTCCTGTTGCTGTTGTGATAGCTCAAGTGTTGCAACTATCTACTTAAAACGCCAAACGCCACGTGATGTTAATCATCTCCACGAAAGCAGTTCATCACTCCAGTAAATTGCATATGGCAATAAAAAGTGATCTCTTGCAGTTCTCATGTATTTTGCAGCCTGTTTAGTGCAATACCCTAAATCTTGAATAACACCATGGGACCCATCTGAAGTCCAATGATCCTGGAGCAGCTCCTAAGTAGCAGAGAAAAGTCATGACATTGCAAGAAAAAGTTGAATCGCTTCATATGTGCCGTAGATTGAGGTCTGCAGCTGCTGTTGCCTGTCATTTCAGATGTACAATTCATCTTGTAAACAGATGAAGTAAACTTACTCTATTGATAAATACAGTGCCGTATTGTAAATGTATTTTCTCTTCCTTATGATTTTCTTTCTTTTTTTTCTTTTTGAGACAGAGTCTCGCTGTTGCCCAGGCTGGAGTGAAATGGCACCATCTCGGCTCACTGCAACCTCCGCCTCCCAGGTTCAAGTGATTGTCCTGCCTCAGCCTACTGAGCAGCTGGGATTACAGGTATGCACCACCACGCCCAGCTTATTTTTGTGTTTTTAGTAGAGACGGGGTTTCACCATGTTGGTCAGGCTGGTCTTGAACTCCTGACCTCGTGATCTGCCCACCTCGGCCTTCCAAAGCGCTGGGATTACAGGCATAAGCCACCATTCCCAGCCATGATTTTCTTAATGACGTTTTCTTTTCTCTAGCTTACTTTATTGTAAGAATACAGAACATAATACATATACAAAATACGTATTAACTGACTGTTTATGCTAACGGTAAGACTTCCAATCAACTGTGGTTATTAGTAGTTAAGTTTTTGGGGAAGCAAAAATTATGTGTGGATTTTCGACTGAGCAGGGGTAATAAAAAAATTAAAAACTAGTTCATACTTACATTTCCCGCTTTTCTTTCTCTGAAATGAAATTAGGAAAATGTAACAATTACTTAACTTTTACGATGTGTCACTGCAGTCTTTGACTTTCCCTAAAAGCAGCACATACTGCTCTGTGTCGTGCCTTTTCATAAGCTCTTTCTTTGACCCGATGCTCTCTCTTCTGACCCACCTCCAGCGTCTACTTGAAAAAAGTGCCTTCATTTCTCAATGGCCAGCCGGCGTTTTGTCAGCTGGAACATTTTCTGTGACCTCACTCCCTGTCCCAGTCAAAAATGCAGCCCTCTCACCCTGGGTTCCCATAGCACCTGGCTTGTTCCTTCATGTATAACCTTTAACCCTCTTTTAGATGGTGAGCTCAAAGACTGGGCAATGTGCCTCTGAATCCACAGCCCCTACCCATGTTCGATAAATGCTTATTATTAATAAATTAGATTTTATTATTATTATTATTTTGAGATGGAATCTCGCTCTGTCACCCAGGCTGGAGTGCAGTGGTACGATCTCAGCTCACTGCAACCTCCGCATCCCGGGTCCAAGCGATTCCCCTGCCTCAGCCTCCTGAGTAGCTGGGACTACAGGCACATACCACCACGCCCAGCTAATTTAGTTTGTATTTTTTAGTAGAGATGGGGTTTCACCATGTTGGCCAGGATGGTCTTGATCTCCTGACCTTGTGATCTGCCCACCTCAGCCTCCCAAAGTGCTAGGATTACAGGTGTGAGCCACCACACCCAGCCTAATTGTGTTAATTTTAATGTTGGCATTGGAAAGGGAGGGCTGGAGATATTCTCTGGTGGGGTGAGATGAGGGGAAATGCAGGAGAAAAAAACGAAGCTGCAATTCCAACCCAGACCATGACAGCAAGTGAATTCCTGAAGACGGCAGTCAGACCTAAGCTTCAGTGAGTGTGGAGGAAATGGTGGAGGGGTGGTAAAGGAGCTCCTGTTGGAGGTGAGACGCATCCGTGACATTACATCCCGTGAGCACACACCCCATGGATACAGGAAACCCCAGTTTATGCCCGCTGATCCCCTCTAAGGACTAATCACACCCCCTCTCACTCTCAAAATTGTCCCAATACAGAAGGTTAGTTATAGTCTTCCTAGCTATAGCGACAGCAGAGCTCTCCATGGAAATCAACATCTATTAAGCCCACAAATGCTTACCTTTTATTTGTTAGAATACAGCTCTTAGAAAACGCATCTACCTTCGCCTAAAGTTCTAACACTTTTGAGGACTTGTTCCAAGTGAGTTAAAAAGCTCAGGAGTCTCTGGGTGGGGATGCTGGGCTTAATACCTAGGTGATGGGTTGATCTGTGCAGCAAACCACCACGGCACACATTTACCTAGGTAACAAACCTGCGGATCCTGCACATGTACCCTGGAACTTAAAATAAAAATAAAAATAATTTTTAATGATTTTTAAAAAGCTCAGGAGTACAAAAACCTGAAACATCAAAGCTGTACCCTGGGTTGGGTGCTGTAGCTCACTCCTGTAATCCCAGCACTTTCGGAGGCCAAGGCACGCAGATCCCCTGAGGTCTGGAGTTCAAGACCACCCCGGCCAACATGGTGAAACCCCATTTCTACTAAAAATACAAAACTTAGCCAGGTATACCGGCCGGCATCTGTAATCCCAGCTATTTGGGAGGCTGAGGCAGGAGAATCGCTTGAACCTGGGAAATGGAGGTTGCAGTGAGCTGAGATCGTGCCACTGTACTCTAGCCTGGGTGGCACAGCAAGACTCCGTCTCAAAAAAAGAAAAAAGAAAAAAAAAAAAAAAAAGCTGTACCCTGCCAGGTAGGATTATGGGGCTGTACCTCTTAGTTACAGGGGTGTCTACACTTTCTACATCTGTGGAGCAGGTGAGATCATCAAATCGCACAGTGCAGGAGGTACCATCTGCATCTGGTACATGTGAGTAGCACCCCCAGAGCTGTGTAGGGGATACCAGCTTGGCACTAAGCAGCTACCCTGGAAAGTTCAGATTCCTGAGACAACCCAACCAAGGGTCCTGATGTCCCAGGAAGTCACCCAGTCTTTTGTTTCCTCCCCAACAGTCACTTCCTGAAGCCCCGTAACCACGTTACACAGTCAAGCTCCATGCGTAGTCGGGACCCACAGAGGAAAGCCCCTGACTGAAGCCCACATCCCCGTGAACCCAGAACAATACCGTAAGTATTCTGGCAAGTGGAGTTTGTCCGCCTTGGTGACCACAAGGGCCACGTCCCTACAGAAGCCCCGCTGGCAGGCTTTGATGCTCTCATTCAGAAGGTCTTCGTGGGCTCGTCCCCCAGAAACTCGCTCTATGTCGCTGATCACCCAGATCACTGAGCAATTGTCAATAGTCTGCAAAACATGACCACAGCATGTGTCAGCACAGGAATGGAGTCACAGTTCCTGAGGACCGATTCTCTAATGTATCCCTTAAGCCTCTCCCTCACCGCTCCCCACCACACTCTGTGCACTAGCTGGACTGAGCTACGTGCCATTTCTCATATGTGCCTTGTTCTGTTAATTACCTGGTCACAGTCTCTGCCTAGCCCCCACCTGTCCCTCAAGACTGTGAAGGACCCCTCAAGCATGGGCTGGTCTCTGCATCCTATAACACCTGGACTTACCTCCCGCATCACCTCTGAGACACAGTGACTGCACCAGGTCTGCTCTCTGCCCCCTGATGGGAAGTGACTATCTGCAACTTTCCTCTTGGGATCCACCTCACCTCAAGCCCAGTGCTTAGCACACAGGAGAGGCTTCATAGTAGTTTATGCCATTAGAGATTGACAGAATTCCCTAAATCAGTCCTCCAGTCCCAGTCCCAGATCCATCACTGGCTTGCTTTATCTCAGTTGTCCCCTGGGGAAAATTCTTGTTTTTCCAGAGCTAAGTTTGGTGGCGCACATACCCCCAAGCTGTCACCTGACGGCATCATTTTGATGTTTGACTGCCCCTGCATGTTTAGTACAATGCCACCAGATGGCAGCAGGGAGCCAGAAACCATATGACAAGTTGCAAAGGCCAATGAACATGAAATAACAACATATTAATGACATAAATGTTGCTTTATTAAATATGCAACTTTCACGTGATAATCATGCATAGCCTTGTGACATTTCTCTAATTGCATTGTTATTCTTGTCTTACCTCTACATAAATGAAAATGTGGTTCAACTCAGGGATTGAGTTCATTTGTGGTTCCTCAGTGCTTTGCATACGAAGGGGTGACAAGGTTGTGACTTGATAATTAAATCATCATTTTGCTTTATACCAGTAGTATTTAACTGGTAGAGTTTTTGTGCCCCAGAAGATATAAACAGTCTCCAACTTGTGATGATTCAGCGTACAATTTTTCTTTTCAACTTTACAATGGGTTTACTGAACGATTGGTAAGTCCAGGACAATCGGGACTAATGATGGTTATGATTCCAGCTTACAGTGGGCTTATCAGGATGCAATTCTATGGTACGTCAATGAGTATCTGTATTTGGCAATGTCTGGAGACATTTTTAATAGTGACAACTTGGGGGGTACTTGCACGTAAAGGCTGAGGATGCTGCTAAACACTCTTCAATGCCCAGGACAGTCCCACCTCCGCCCCCATCCCACAGAGAATTATCTGGCAGCCCAAAATGTCAAGAGGTTGAGAAACCTTGATCCAGGGCAGTGGGTTTCAGCTTGCTTTTAGCAGGGGAGACTTTTTCAAATGAAATCTTAGTTAGAATTCCAACATATAAACTTGATTTTTAAAAAGCAGAACTGCTGTGGTTGAATTGAGAGTGGAGGACCCAGAACCACCATCTGCACAATACCCTCTACCCTCTGTCCTTGAACCTTTTGGCTCCATAAATCATTGCTTAAAAAGCATCAGTTTCTCGAGTTAGGCAAATCCCTTGGATTATAGGGAAGTAAATGAGGCCCAAGTGGTAAAGAGACTCGTATAGGGCCACACGACGATGGATCCTGTCTCTCCTTTATACGTGAATGGACTTTGACTTAGGCAAGAAAATAAAAACCATTACAGTCCTTTTGCTTCCCAAACTATAATCAACTTAGAAAAGCTTTGGGCTCTGGGCCAGATGTGGTGCTCACATCTGTAATCCCAACACTTCAGGAGGCTAAAGCAGGCAGATCACTTGAGCTCAGGAGTTCAAGGCCAACCTGGGCAATATGGTAAAATCTCATCTCTACAAAAAAAAAAAAAAAAAAAAATTAGCCAAGTGTGGTGGTGGGCACCTGTAGCCCAGATCCTCGGGAGGCTGGGACAGCAGGATTGCTCAAGCCCAGGAAGTCGAGGTGGCAGTGAACCATGATTGTGCCACTGCACTTCAGTCTGGGCAACAGAGCAAGATGCTGTCACAAACAAAACAAAACAAAACAAAAGTAGAAGCAGGTTCCAGCTCTGCAGTGTCAACAGTGGGCAGAGAACGGTCCAGCCAGTGGAAGGCCATAAGGATGCCAGGCTGGGTGCTCCTCAAGGGCAGGGCCCCCATCACCTTCATATTCCCCTTGGTCCTGGTAAGCCACAGGTGCTTAGTGTTCACTAACATGAGAAAAGGACAGCAACCATAAAGGGTGCAGTGGTTAAATTTCAGACCCCACACAAAGCTCCCCACTGCCAGGGTTTGGTAAAGTTAGTGTCGCAGAAGATACAAAAAAGTTTTTCTATAAAACCAGAACTGCCAGACTTAGGAGTAGATGAGATGGCACCCCACCACCGCCACCTGCATCTCCCCAGGCCCCCGCGATGAGAATGGGACTCAGAGGGCTTCAGAGACATGCCTCAAGTCACATGACTTCTAAGTGGCAGATCAGATTCAGGGACATCTGAATTCATAATGGGTTTTAGGGAAGGCAAGGCTGGCAGCCTGACAGACATAGGGAGGGCGACTGTCTTGTTCTCCCTGCAAAGAGTGGGGTCTTGAGTAACTTCTTGTGAGAGGAGGTCAAAAAAACCCACAAGAATGCACGAGGGCCAGGCCAGGCACAGCACGCTGGGAACCATCCCTCGCTTCAGCCTGACCTCTTCAGAGCACATTTTCTGAGCCAGAGCTGCCGGCTTTGATAAGCTGCCCAGTGTATCTGAACTGGCTGCAGCCGCGGCTCCATCCAGGGAGAGGCCGTGGCAGCCTTCCTGGGCTGTTGCTCTCTTGGCCAGGCCTGGAACTAGCCAAGGTTCGCGACTTCCACCCCAGGACCCGAGGTCTTACAGAAACTAAGGCTCACAAGGCCAGGCCTGAGCCACCGACCAAGGGGAAGGACACAGGGACTGCCTTCCTCCTACAGGAGGTGGATAAAGTACAGTGTGCCCTGGGGGAGGTGGGGTAGACAGAGCCCCAGCAGGGAAGTTAAGAAACCTGCTCTCCAGTTCAAGGCTGTGTGGTCCTGGACAAGTGACTTCCCCTCTCTGAGCCTTCATGTCTTCATCTGTACAATCAGGGCAGAGGCTAGAGCTTGCTCTAGATTGTGACTGGAAGCCGTGGTCAGCAAGCTCCCCTGGCACACAGACATTCATCTAAACAAACCTGTGGAGTTTAAAGAACTGAATTCTTCAGCAGCCGCTGTGCTGCTCACAACTCACTGATGCGGGTCCTCGCTCCCAGTCCCCTTCCAGCTCCTGGGCTTCTGCGTTCCTCCCACCCTCTGTTCCAGAGCGCCTCTGTTACCGTGCCCTTTCTCAATCACATGCCCCAGTCCCTCTCTTCCTGCAAGTTTTCCCAGGAAGCCAAACTCTGGAGCAGTAGTACTAAAGACCTGGAACTTCTCCAGGCATGTCTTCCATAGTCTCCCTCCTCCACCGACCCCATGCTCCTTCTCCCATTCACCCAGGAAGACTCACCCTGCCCCGGCCACACCAGCTTCCTCAGCCCTCCAGCTCTGTGCTGATGCTGCTTACAGTCAACACAGTTGCAGTCTCTTGGGTTCTGAGTGACTGGCTGCAGCTTCTCTGCTTTGTCCCCAACACTTGGCCTCCCAGTTCCACTCTGTCCTTGGTCACTCTGATTCCTCTTAAGCCACTCTATTGCTGATCTTTCTCATACATCACACACACTTGTCCCGGCTCCAACAGTCACGTCCTATAATTCCTCCCTCCCTACTTTCTCTGGCCACCATATCCTGCCAGGGCCCTGAGACTTAGAACATAGAAATTAGAAGAATTTAATTCCAATGAGCTCATAAAATCCCTGAAGTTGAAAGCAGAGCATTCTTTGTCGCTTGAGAAAGGGTAGAGGAGTTGAGGGAAGAGAGAACTAAGCCTATGAAAGACAGTCACCTTTTTCCACATCTCGTCCCTCTTGCTGTTGAAGTCGCCTGTGCCTGGGATGTCCACCAGCACGACCCCTTCTGGGATCAGGTCGGATTTGGGAAGAGTCACTTCCACATGTTTGATCAAGGGCCAGATATGCATCTCAGCGGCCTCTCCATCCCAGTCTCTCCTCTGTGTGCGGATGTAGGGGTCCAGCTTGATGGACAGCTCTTCTGCCTGAAGAAGAAAGACAGAATCACGCACGCCAGCCATGTTCCCAGCTCTGTTCATCCTGGTTGGCTGTGATGCAGGTTCATGGTAAGTATGCTTAGTAAGGGTAAGAAGTGCATCCGACAGAAGGCCTGAAATCAGGTCTGTAGGACCTAGAACCTGAGAGCCAGGAAGGACCCTGGAGATGAGGAAGTTCAAGCTCCTTACCTTACAGATGAAAAAAAAAAAAACAAAGTCAGCTAAAATGGGATGTTAGGGAAGTTATAGCATTGCTAAATAATAGGTTTATCTTCTAAACTGCATTCAATTCTGAAATTAAGGTAATATGTAATTAACATTTTCATTATCAGAAAGCTAGCAATGACTATAGAAAATTAACAGTGATATGGTAACCATATTTTCCAAATTGAAAATTGATCTGAAAATGGATCTTAAAAAGAGTTTTTAAAATTTATCTTCTGATTACAAAAAATACCTTGATATGTAGGCATTTCTAGGATACTTTAATGATGGTGGGTGAGAGAGGAAATAGTTCTTAAACCACAGTTTCTCCTTAAACATGTCTTGGGACAATGACACATCCATGCCAGCAACTATGACAGTAAATCTCAACTGGGGCACTTCAGAGGACAGAGGATTTGGGATGTATGGTGGTCATTGTTAAATAAATTTCTATAGAATAGTCCTGAAAGAAAGATAAGAATGTCAATTCTTAAGAGAGTTTAAATTAAATTGCTGGATTTGTTGCAGTCTGGGTAAGGAGTAAGAGATTTCATCAATTTCAACCAAATGATAAACAGCGAAAGAGAAGATAATAAAAGCTCTTTAAGATATTGTGATTTTAAAATAGAGCAGATACCGTAAGAGAGAAGTCCAGGAAAAGGCATGGGCTTGAAAAGTCTCTTTCTACTAGAGGGCTAAGCCCAATAAACTGGTTCCGGGCAAACATCATTATAGAAGGCAAACTCGGATTCTAGGATCTCCAGTGGAAAGCCTGAATTTGTAAGCTCACTCATTGAGATGGTAATTCTGTTCACCTTATTTCCGTGGGTAAATGTATGATGCTGGGAAGGAGTATTTCTAAATATGGAGTTGGCGAAGACATTGATATCCTTGTGTAAGCTGTGTGTATTCAGATAAAGTCACTAGTTTTGTAATCAGTGTGTTTCTCAGACATGCTCAGTTTATGTTTTAGATATCAGAAGTATAATCATTTTAATAGTAATATTCATCTTAAAACTATAAGAAATGGGCACTGTGTCTGATTTTCCAGATATACAAGAGATAGCAAAGTGCTTTGAAAAGGTTTCATTCATTTGATTTTTAAGTGTGCCTAGTCAAGTATTTAAAAATTTTAAGAGACTCAAATATATTGAACTTTAACCGTATGCAAAAAGCCTAAGGAAATGTGATTAATTATGTAAGTATCATGGAATATTTAAGGAAGGTTTGCTTTGTTAATCAGGAGATAATTGAACATTAAACTTTAGGACGCATATAAAAATTGTACCCATTTTACCAACAGTCACTAGATTTATAAATAGAATAGCAATATTTTAAAGGTGTATTTAAAGGTGAGAGATACAAGAAAAACTAGGTTTTAAAATGTATAGCTTTCCTAAATTGAGTGTTGATTCCACAAATATTTTGTTTTAATTCAGAAATTGAATTTTAACTTAAAATAAACATTGTTTATAAAAGCAAGAATACTACTAGTTGCCTATCCAATGTCCATCCTGTTCCTCCTTTATGCCAGCAGAATCCTGATTTTCTGTCTGATTGGAAAGGCAGTGGAGTGAGACTGGTCTAAGCAAATCATGACAAGTCTGCTTTTCACTTTTTCTGGACCCCCTTTCAGCCAAGAAGGGCCATGTGGCTCAGTTCTGAACTCTGAAATCTACACAGAAATTTGTCAGAGGTATTTCTGGGAAAGCTTCTACTTTCTCATGAAAGGGGAGATGTGGCTGATGCCAACTTTTTCTCCACTTCTTCCTTCCAGGAGGCTAGCATGAAGTCTAGCACCTCGGGAGCCATCTCATGACAATGGGGTCAACGGAAGGCCAAGGGAAACAGAGATGCTGATCTTGACATTGCTGAGCCACTAAACCAACCCCACCCCTACTGCCCCCAAACCTCTTACATGAGAAAAAGAATAAATCCCTGTTTGTTTAAGCCACTATAAGTCTTCAAAAATCACTGGCAGCCCAAACTATCCCTAATTATTCTCAAGTAACTGTAAATAGTCTTCTTTTGCGCACAAGAGCTCCTCCATTCACATACTAAAAATTCCCATTTGATAGCCATAAATAATGATTATAACTTGGGCTATGGATACTTCTGATTTGGATAGCAAATTATTTCTTATTTCACACAAACACTGTACCACGAGCCTGTCCCCTGAAACAGATTCAACTGTTAGACATCAGACCCAGGATGAAATCAAGAAAAAAACGAACTTGACGCTACCTCTTCCGCCTTGAGGGTGATGACTCTGGAGGTGGGGATCTTCCTTTTGGGCTTCGCCCTCAGTAACTCCTCATAGTTCTTACTTTCTGCCCCATTTCCATAAATCATTTGTAGCTTCCAGGTGGCTTCTTCCACTGCCTCATCCCTGTTCCATGCATCTGCCTCTTCTCTGCCCAGCTCCTCCGTCCTGTGCAGGAGTTTAGTCAGGTTCTTCAGCTCCTCCCTCCACTCCTGCCAAGGCAGAGTAGGGCCAAGCCCCTCTTGACACAGACACAGAGGACACCGACAAACAGAGGCGCCCACTGCCCCCTGTGAAGGGCCAGGGGGCTGCATATTCAGAATATCTAGGTCATCTATCTGGGGTCTCGAAGAGGGAAATGGCTTGCCCAAAGTCTCATAACAATGCAAAGACCAGGCTAGACACCCCCAGCTCACTCAACTGAACTTTCTCCTGGGATGGGCTCTTTTCATTAAACAAAGGCACGAGCTATATTTGCAAGGAATATAATGTTATCTCTGAGAGATAGTGAGAAGGAAAGAAAGAAAAGGAAGAACAAAAGGAAGGGAAACAAGAAAGAAAGGAGGGAAAGATGGAGGGAAGAGGAAGGAAGGAAAAAAGGAAGGAAGGAAGGAAGGAAGGAAGGAAGGAAGGAAGGAAGGAAGGAAGGAAGAAAGGGAGGGAGGGAGGGAGAAAAAGAAGGAAGGAATGGAAGGAGGGAGGAAGGGAACACTTACCTGGTCAGACAGAAGGTGGATTTTGGCCTCATACTGTGCACAGCAGCCGGAGCTCACTTGTACAATGCAGGAAGTACATATGCTTTCTCCAGACACCGGTAGAAACATTGCTTGCTGGATGATGGCATTGATCAGGGAGCTCTTCCCAGCCCCAGTGCTTCCAAATAATCCAATGTAGATTGGGTCCACTGTCGGCTTTTCAATCAAGGCAAGGAGCCTATTTCTGGGTGAATTTTAAAATGTACATTGTCATGATCATCAAAGTTTAGAGTGAAGAGCATTGAAACAGAATGCAAAGGAACTGAATTCTAATCCTGGGCACGTCACTAAAATCTTCTGAGTCTCTGTTCTCTCCTCTGTCAATGGAGAATAATCCCTATTTGCTACACAGAGCTGGCCTGGGGATCAAATGAGATTATGCAAAAATATTTGGTAATGATAATTCCACGCAATCCCTATAATGTCTATATAGATGTGAGGCATGTTTATTTGTATTCACCGGAAATTGCATATTCTTTTTTTTGTTTATGTGTCTGAGACAGGGTCTCGCTTTGTCACCTAGGCTGGAGTGCAGTGATGTAATCAAGGCTCACTGCAGTCTCAATCTCCTGGGCTCAAGAAACTCTCTCGCCTCAGCCTCTGAAGTAGCTGGAACTACAGGTGTGCCCCATGACACCTGACTAATTTTTTTATAGTTTGTGTAGACATAGGGCTTTGCCATATTGCTCAGGGTGGTCTCAAGTGGTCCACCTGCCTTAGCCTCCCAAAGTGCTGAGATTACAGAGGTCAGCCACTGTACCTGGACAGAAATTGCATATTCTTGACCCTAGAAATACAGTGTATACAGAGGTGAAGTATTAATAGTGTTAGGAGCAATACAGAGTCTTACTGAACAGGAGAAGTTACAGCCTCAGCACCACTCAACTCCTTCAAGTCAGCAGAGTACAAATAGTTGGGGACATGAGCTCAGAGCCACACAGCCTGGGGTGAATTCTGGACCCTCTCACTGACCACTGGTGTGACTTTGTTCAAGTCTGGGCCTCTCTGAGCCTCGCTTTCAGTAAAATGGAAGTAATCATAATAGTTCCTACTTTATAGGAGTGTTGGATGGATTAAATTATATTTCATACACACACACACACACACACACACACACACACATATATATATATATAAAGCACTTAGCAGATTACCTAACAGTGACAGCTCAATGAATGGCAACTATCCCCATAGCGACAGAAATTTGTATCCTTCTTTCTTAGTTTCTAATTAAATAGTCCCTTTCCTTGCTGGGGGAAAGCACCTATAATAGCCTAAGGAAAGACACTGATATAAGATTTCAGGGTTGCAGATTTCAGACTCACATGAGATATTTGACTCCATTAGGGATGCTATCATCCAGGAAGACAGACTGAATAAGTTTCTGATAAGTGTTGCTCAAAACTCTTCTGGTCCGTGATTCCAATTTTTCATCTGGAATTAACAGAGAGAGGTCACCTGTAGGTACCTGGCAGGGATAAAGTACTAGGTCTCCAAAGGAGGTGTCTGCTGAACATCGCAGAGAAGGAAAAAAAAAATGAAATGAAAAGCCGATTAAACAAGATAGCAGGTTATCCCACACTAAGGATGGTGGCTCACTGGAGATAGCGATCATTGGTTCTGAAAATCTCCAAAGAGCCAGGCTGCTCTGAAACTCTGGTAACAGAAGTTATGGTATGCTTTGCCATGGGCTTCAGCCCATTCCAGATTCTTCCCTCCTGTGGTCATAAAAAGAAAAAAAAAAGTGCAAGGACACCATGCTGACACCCACTGAAGCACCAACCTAATCATCTTTACAGGCTTTGTTCTAAGCAGGAAGAAGTTATTTTGATAACAACCCTCCTGCCCAGAGATGCCTGGAGACAAATTGCCTAACTGCATACTGCTGCAGAAACTTCGAGCCCTCTCTTTCCAAAACAGGTTCATTTCAAGATGTTTCATCCAGCTTCAGAATTTAACTTCCTCTTCCTTTGACCATTTTAACATACTTGGAACAGAACAGAGAACCATGTTAAAACAACAGTTTCAGGACACTCACATTCCTTAAGAGCGCCCTGCTCCACAGAGGGAAATGCTCGGAAACGCTGGTCTCGATCTGATTTCCTTCTTTTTCTCATTGGTTCTTTATATAAGTCATCTTCAACTAGAGATAAACAGAGGATATATAAGATTATAGGTGTTGGGGCATGATATTCACCTCAGCCTCTAGAGTAGCTGGGACTACAGGCACATACCATCACACCTGGCAAATTTTTGTAGAGACAGTGTTTCACCATGTTGCCCAGGCTGGTCTCGAACTTACCAAAAACACAAAATTTTTTGGATTAGCCAGGTGTGGTGGTGCGCACCTGTAGTCCTAGCTACTCAGGAGGCTGAGGTGGGAGGGTCACTTGAGCCCAGGAGTTGTAGGCTGCAGTGGGCTATGATGCCACTGCACTCCAACCTGGGTGACACAGCAAGACCCTGTCTCAAATATATATGTGTGTGTGTGCGTGTGTGTGTGTGTGTGTGTGTGTGTATATATATATATATATATAAAAAGAGGAACTGCTTCCAGCTCTGTCTGCCCATAAACTTATTTGGGAAAAAACACTGTTGGATCATTCCAGTTTGGTTCCTACTTCCCAGAGTCACAAGACTGTCTGCATTTAGTTCCAAAATGTAGAGTTCAATCTATCTCCCCAGATAAAAAGTTTCTATTTGCAACTCCTCAGAAGCCAAAGTGGCTAGACATTCTTCACCAAATGCCAAGTTTTAGGAAATCAACCAACTGTGTAGAGAAAAGTTGAAGACAGGGTTAAGTGTGCGGTGAGGAAAGGCCTCTGGGAGGTCTTTTCAGACTAGGAAAGAAATCGGCCTGGTGCAGTGGCTCACGCCTGTAATCCCAGGTCTTTGGGAGGCTGAGGCAGGTGGATCACGAGGTCAGGAGATGGAGACCATCCTGGCTAACAAGGTGAAACCCCATCTCTACTAAAAATACAAAAAATTACCCGGGCATGGTGGTGGGCACCTGTAATCCCAGCTACTCAGGAGGCTGAGGCAGGAGAATGGCGTGAATCCTGGAGGCGGAGTTTGTAGTGAGCCGAGATCGCGCCACTGCACTCCAGCCTGGGCGACAGAGCAAGACTCCGTCTCAAAAAAAAAAAAGAAAAGAAAAGAGAAGAAAAAGAAATCAACTAGAAGCAGAATGCAAAGGAAAACAGGGGCCATGTGACCAGGAAAAATCACATCTTCTTGAGCCTCAATTTATTCATCTGGAAAATGAGAGAACTGACAACAACAACAAAAAAATACACATGCATTACAAGAGTTTGGATGGATGCCCTTCAGAGATCCTTAAAAATTTGGGGAATTTTTTTCCCTTCTTCGCTTGAAGACATCAGCAGCTGCTTCCTTATATAAGCAAGAACAGAAATCACCTAGAAGCAGATCTTTGTAGCTCTGTGGAGATTCATTCACTTAAGTGGTTTCCCTTGGTTATGAAGTGAAGGGCTGGTTGGGCCCATAATCCTAAAGAAGGAGTATAACCAAAATGTTGTGTTTTAGACAGATTTTAGAAAACACCCCTTGGTCATGTTTACCTGGCTAGAAAGGGGCAAGAGGTGGATCTTTGGGGAGAAGGTTGTTGAAAATGGTTCTAACCCAGGGCTCCTAGGGCTGGCCCATGCCTTAGAAAATGGCCACGAGGTGAACCGAAAGAGTTGATCCCCAAGAATCACAGGGAGGCCATGAGGCTCCAAAACTGAGTGTGACATTCTGAGGTCATTCTCTGAAGAACCACAGAGAAGAAATGTCACATGGCACCCGAGAATGGCAGCCCACACAGAAGGCCCAGTCTCTGCCCCTGGGCTCCAGACACAGAACTCCCCGACAATTCAGGCAGCCTTCCCTCTCTGTTCAAGCATCTTCCAGCACAAATGGAAGCCAACGCACACCCCATAGAATATTCTAGTGCAAGTCATGCTATTTGCCAAGGCCTGAATCTCTGCCACCTCATGCTCCACGCTCATGCCGCAACTGAGAGTTGAGAAAGGTTACACTTCAACCCTTCCATCTCAGACATTCTAACTGATGATTGAGCTCAAATTCAAGAATTCGCCCTGGCTCAGTTTGAGGACTGCCTTAGAACAAAATACCAAGTGGTTGCTGGCTCCGTGGCTGGAGCTGGAAAGGAAGAGGCAAAGAAAGAAGAGTCTGCTGGTCAGGCCCCAGGCCAGTTACCGACTGAAGAACACTTTAATCTGTGCTCCAAAAAGCATCTCAGAACTCCAGGATGTGTCCACGACCTGTCTGTGGAAAGAGTGGAAAGGGATGTAGACTTTGTAACTCAGGAACTCTTTTGGGTAAAAAACGTTTGCCTAATCTCTTAGCCATGTGTTTTATAAAACAAGGGCCAAGTCCACACATCCAGGGCCCTTATTTCAACATTGTAAGGACTGGCAACGAATCTGATAAGAGTTTGGAAGTTTATTTCTCAACTAAAGCAAAGGCTAGGAAGTCCAATACAGCAGGGTTTAAAACTTTTTCTTCAATTTCTAAAATGCGAAACTATCCGGAAAGGAGAAAATATTCCATCTTGGATTTATACCATGTAAGGGTAGTATTTTTATATTAGATTGTAACAAAAATAAACTAGTCTGAACTTAGATCACAGATCTTATTATTCTTGTTCATCACTCAAGCCCTTCCTTGCCCTTTCCAGCACTCCCCATCAAATCCTCCTAGGAACCAGCGGTTGCGGTGGATAGCGGCAGTCCAAAAAGCGTAGTATACCGCTGCTGTTCCTTCCTGCTGCCACAAGGTGTCACTTTTGAAAACTGATCCCCTCACAGCCTGAGCTGAGATGCGGTTTCATTATTGACTGTTGAACTTTTTTTTTTTTTTGAGACAGGGTCTCCACTGTCGCCCAGGCTGGAGTGCAGTGGCAGGGTCACAGCTCACTGCAGCCTCAACCACCTTGGCTCAAGCAATCCTCCGACCTCAGCTCCCAAGTAGCTAGAACTACAAGCACTCACCACTACACCTGGCTAATTTTTTTTTTTTTTTTCTTTTTCAGCGATGAGGTCTTGCTGTGTTGCCTAGGCTGGTCTTGAACTCCTGGGCTCAAGAGATCCTCCTACCTTGGCCTCCCAGAGTCCTGGGATTACAGACATGATTCAGACCATTGCCAGAAACCGCCAGGAATCTTCCGAGTAAAACGATCCCATTCCTCAAGGCTAAGCTCAACTGAGGGAACCCCAAAGTGGCAGTTCTTCCTATATGCCTGTTCAGGCTTGCTTCAGATGCTAGCATCACCCCACTAGCCCAGAAACACTGCTTCACCTTGCCCCTAAGGAAATCCATCCCCTCGGAGTGAGGAAACGTTCCCTCTTCAGTCCTCAAAACACAAAGGATATGATACACGACTGTTTTCTGCAACTGGGGGTTACATCCCTGTCATCGTCCTATAGGGAAGGCTCCCTCATTGGCTCCAGGGGCCCTGTATCTGCCTTCTGAGGAAGGGAAGCCACCCATACTGACTCCAATGTGAGTCACCCTTCCAGGAGCCACTCCAAGGCACCTACACCTCTCCTTCTAAGGAAAGCCGCCTAATGTCGTTCCAGGGGTCTTGTAAGAGAGGCTACCTTCAGAGCGTTCAAGGTGACTTTCTGGAACATTATTATTATTATCGAGATGGAGTCTCACTCTGTCGCCCAGGCTGGAGTGCAGTGGCACAATCTTGGCTCACTGCGACCTCCGCTCCCGGGTTCAAGCGATTCTCCTGCCTCAGCCTCCCAAGTAGCCGGTATTACAGGCACGCACCACCACACCCAACTAATTTTTGTATTTTTAGTAGAGACAGGATTTCGCCATGTTGGTCAGGCTGGTCACGAACTCCTGACCTCAGGTGATCCACCCACCTCGGCCTCCCAAATTGCTGGGATTACAGGCGTGAGCCACCGTGCCCAGCCTGGAACATTATTTTTTTTAAAGGAAAAAGCCCCACTTATTTAACTACTGGCCAAACAGTTCACTTCATTATGAATAGGCTATTTCCGTTACTGTTGAAATATCTGATCTTCATTCACTATTTAAACTTGTCATGAGAAAGCACCTTCTGAATAAAGAGTAAGGAGAAAGCACCTTCTGAAAAAAGAGTAAGGAACAATGACAACAGTTAAATATAGTCCCAACCTATTTGCCTTTTATCCTATAACAGTAATCAGTTCCTATATCCTCCATTAGAAGATACTGCAGAGGTGTTACCTGGATGTGGTTCCTGGCCAAAAACATCCTTCATTTCTGCCATTCCTTTTTACGTGAACTCCTGCTCTTCTCCGCTTAGGAGAATCAGCCTATGAAGACAAAGTACAAAGACAGGTGGGGCAGCAGAATTTGAAAATACAGAAAGCAAAACCTAAGGATGTGTCAATCTGCTTGTGTGGTGTTTCTGCCCATTCCAACTTATCTCTGAATCCCTCACAACATCTAGTACAGTACTTGATGGAAATATAACAAGATTAGTGTTTGAACACTGATTTCCAATAATATTTAGGCCAGGTACGGTGGCTCACACCTGTAATCTCAGCTCTTTGGGAGGCCAAGGGCAGGCAAATCACTTGAGGTCAGGAGTTCAAGACCAGCCTGACCAACACGGTGAAACCCCATCTCTACCAAAAATACAAAAATTAGCTGGTGTGGTGGTGGGTGCCTGTAATCCCAGCTACTCGGGAGGCTGAGGCAGGAGAATCGCTTGAACCTTGGAGGCAGAGGTTGCAGTGAGCCAAGATGGAACCACTGCACTCCAGCCTGGATGACAAAGTGAGACTCTGTCTTGAGGGGGGGAAAAAGGTCTAAACCAATAGTACCTGAGAGCTTTAGGATAACTCATGCTGAAATGAGAATAAGCCTCTGGTGACCAGAGCTGTGAAGGTGAGTTTATATAGCTTCGCTGCTTTGGGTGGCATCGGTGCTCCATTGGGGCAAGCCTTGAACCCTGTGCCAGTGATATTTAGTTCCAGTAAGTCTCAGCAGGAATCTGGGAGGTGGATGGAACATTAGATATTCCTAGAGTTCCCTTGAGTTGCTTTGGGGGGCTGCTGACTGGGGAAGGAGATCCAGTGACTTGGTTCCCTGGACCTTCCTCACCAAGCGCAACTTCCACCAAGAGGACACCCCTCCTGGGCTCTCCTTGCAGCTTGTAGCATAGAGGGTCTGCAGGAGGGAGAGGAGAGGCACATCCGAAAGAAGAAGGGACAGATTCAGCTGGTCTCCAGTCCACTGGCAGATAGGGCTTGGACACAGAGGGAGAACTCGACCCATGGAGGCTCAGAACAGAGGGCACTGCCCAGATAGGGTAGAATCTGCTAGCCTGGAGCTGCTTCATCTCCACCCATAGAGAAGAATTAGAAGAACGTGAGTGGGAAACACCCAACGTGCTTACTTGCCGTTATCTGATGTTTCTGTTTGGATCACTCAGCCGTGTATTTCCAAAGCAGAGTCACCAGCCCTTCTGAAATATGCAAAATCACCCCTGATCTGTCCTACTAGACCTACAGGCTGTTATTTAGGGAAACTATGTCTCATTTACACATTAACCCCAAATTAAAATCACCATCATCAGTTACTCTTAGTTTGGTTTGCAGATATTAACTGACTAAATGGCTTCTGTATTTGGCGGGTGCTGGGTGAATGGGGTGAGAGCCCCTATTAAGTGCGAGATTCTGAGTCTTAGGTAGACCTCTTTCCCTCTCCCTTCCTCCTCTCTGCAGCCCACTTTCACACCATCTCACACTCTTTACAGTTCTCCAAAGCAGGGTATCCTATTGAACTCTTGAGCATTTTAGCACATGTGGGATGCCCTTCCCTTCTTCTCCCAGGTGAATTCCTGCTCTTGCTTCAAAATCCTGTTTTAGTGTTTCCTCTACGAAACGGTGTCTGATACCCACTCATTCCCCTCCTGTGTCCCCGCTGCTCCATACACACCTGTGTTACAACACTGATTGTACTGTGCTTACATCTCTTCCTCCTGGTTGAACCACTCGAGGTCAGAGGACTGCATTTTTTTCAGTGGTGCATTTCTATCAAGAAGGGCAATGACTAACTAAATGTTAGCTGAATGAATGGATAACATAATGGATGGGAAGCTTTTGATGAGATTCCACACCAAAGGATGTTTAAAAGCTAAATTTGTTGTTTTTGTCTGGTGGTTTGTTTGCTTGTGACAGAGTCTTGCTCTATTGTCCAGGCTGGAGTGCAGTGGCACGATCTCAGTTTACTGCAACCTCCACCTCCTGGGTTCAAGCAATTTTCCTGCCTCAGCCTCCAGAGTAGCTGGGATTAGAGGCATTGCACCATCGTGCCTGGCTAATTTTTGTAATTTTAGTAGAGATGGGATTTCGCCATGTTGGCCAGGCTGGTCTTGAACTCCTGGACTCAAGTGATCCACCCACCTCAGCCTCCCAAAGTGATGGGATTACAGGTATGAGCCACCATGCCTGGCCCTGAATTCATTTTTGATATGTTAGAGTCCTTGCTTAAAGAGTAAAGCAAAGAGTAGAAAATCAATAGTCAAGTATGCAAATAGAGCAGCACTCACAGTGAGGACTGCTCCATGGGGATGAGGAGTATTTGATGTGAGGAAGGGAAGACACAGGTAAAGGCAGAAGATGGTGGTGGGGGGCGGGGGGGGCTTCATGGTGGTCTTCAAATGCATTACCTTACAGCTACAAATAAAAGAGACATCCTGCATATTTTCTAGGGTTCCCAGAGGGTAGGAATAGATCCACTAGGTGGAAAGCACAAGAAAGATTTTGGCTTAACATTCTCAAGTAATCAGAGTCGTCCGAAATAGAATGAGCTCCCTTAGGAATAAGTGAGTTTTCTGCCTCTAGAGGTGTCTGAACCTATATTGATATGACCACCTAATAATGACATTGGGATAGATAAATTTTAAGCCTTCTTCAAATCCCAAGATTCTACATTCTTACTTGAAATTTTCACCAGGAAAGCTGGTAGAAGTGTGCTAATGAGGTCACCAAATTTCACAAGAGGCACAAGCAATTTCTGGTTTGGAATACTGAGTCAGAAATGCTGACACACATCAAAACCTAGGTGCGTTACGAGAAAAAAAGACAGATGGGCTATAACATGGGTAAACATACCATAATGCATGTCAATAATTTTAGGCAGGGTGTGATGGCTCACATCTATAATCCCAGCACTTTGAGAGGCTGAGGAGGGAGGATCGACTGAGCCCTGGAGTTTGAGACCAGCCTGGGCAACCAAGTGAGACCTTGACACTACCAAAAAAAATTAGCCGGTTGTGGTGACACACACCTGTAGCACCTGCTATTTGGGAGGCTGAGGTGGGAGGATCCCTTGAGCCCTGGAGGTCAAGGTTGCAGTGAGCTATGATTGTGCCACTGCACTCCAGCCTGAGTGACAGCAAGACCCTGTCTCAAAGGAAAAAAAAAAAAAGCTGGATACAGAACTAGGATTACCCCTAGGAAAAAGATCTGTTGTTTTCTGAAGAGAGCAGCTCAAGGAGCAAATCATATGAAAGGTTAGGCATCATATTATCACAGTGAGCACTGGAAGCAAAACAAAATGTATGATCCAACCAGTGGATAAATCCATGGTCGACCTCCAGGACAGCTGGTGTGCTGGAATTCAAATTCTAGGAGGAAACCGTGGAGCCAGATAAAAGTACAAAAGAACTGACAGGCCAAGTTGACAAGAGGCGTGGTCATACAGACACTAAGATTAGGGTCCTTCAGTTGAGAGAGCTGTGGATTAAAGGGCAAAAAATCATAGGGCTTTGAGTTTAGAGCAGAAGCAGTTGTGGTCACTGAATTCTGGAATACGGGTGGTGGTTCTGGCTTCTTTTGGAATCACAGGAACTTTAGTTCATTTGACTTTATTTACTAAATCAACAGTACACAAAGTCCGGCAAGGGCCGTTAGCATGTAACTAGCTGGGGTTGGGTTGGGTTCAGCTGCATGCAACGAAGACAGAAAACCACACACCTTCCTCCGTAGCAGCATCTATGGTTTCCGTATACAAGTGATTTGTGAACTCTAACTGAAATTTGGAATAACTGGAAATTATGTGGATTTGGTTGTAGTGGATTGGGCTTCAAATTCCTTTGGCCAATGTTTAAAGACTGGCGTGAAGGGATCATTTGATGACCAAACAAAAACACTGGCAAGTAGAAAGGGATCATCTGCAAAAAGGCTAAGCGGACAGAAGAAAATAAACACCAAGTACTTAAAAAGGAAAAGCGATAAACAAATGGGGGTAGTTTGGTACAGACGTTCAGTATATAGTCGTTGGGTTGAACTAAATGATGAGGTGGGAAGAACATTAGGCTGGAAATCAGGTGTGGAAGTTTCCAGCTCCGGCTTTGCCACCAACCAATAAAGCTGGAGGACTTCAGACAAGTCGTTTTATCACCCTGACCTCAGGTTTCCCACGTGTAAGGCAAAGATTGAACTAGTCCTTTAAGTGTGAGTGTTCTCTGATTTAGATGAGTGGTAAAAAGATGAAAATTCTCATTTTGAAAATGTCACTTGTCATTGAAACCAAGACCATACCAATGATTAGGGCTTCCATGTGGCCAAAGGCAGTACACCGAGAGCACTGTGATTGCAAGTGCATTGTATTAAGGAGAAAATGAGCCATGGGAGTATAGTCCTTCTTCAAATCATCCTGCAGTGTTTCCCCGCAAAGGGAAGGAATGGTGGTGTTCACTGTGAAAATTTGGTTTCTGTGGAGAAGCAATTGATAACAGTCCAAATGTATTGCTCAGATAGGCAAAGTTCTGCCTGTGTGGTTTATTTTGCTTGTATTTCAGCTATGTGGTTAGCACTGAAGTTTTGCTTTTAGTGCTTATTTACATTCCTGTGCACTGAACCTAAGAATAGCATCTTTTAAATAAGATTGTGGACATTCAGCTAGATATAGGAAGGTCGCATAGAACTGGTTTCCTGATAAATAACTGTAACTTTTTACAGTTACTCTTGCTTCTCTCCCTCTCCTTTTCTTCTGTTTGTATTTGCTTATTGTCTTTTTCTTACAGGAAAATCACAGAGGCAACACAAATGCAGGTCATTCCTGTACTAGAACAGCTGCATATCATGGCATTGAATAAAGAATGCGGGCTGGGTGCAGTGGCTCATGCCCGTAATCCCAGCACTTTGGGAGGCTGAGGCAGGTGGATCATGAGGTCAGGAGTTTGAGACCAGCATGACCAGCATGGTGAAACCCCATCTCTACTAAAAATACAAAAATTGGCCAGGTGTGATGGCACGTGCCTGTAATCCCAGCTACTCAGGAGGCTGATGCAGGAGAATTGCTTGAATCCAGGAAGCAGAGGTTGCTGTGAGCTGAGATCAAGCCACTGCCAGCCTGGGCAACAAAGTGAGACTCTGTATCAAAAAAAAAAAAAAAAAAAAAAAAGAATGCGAGGGCCCCTTCTTCTACAGATCCAGACCCTGAGGACCAGGAAGGGGAAGAAACTTGTCCAAGGTCACATAGTAAGGTTATGGCAACGAGGGCTGAAACTCAGGTTTCCTGACTCCAAGTTCAATGTTCTTTTCATCACATTCAGCAACCTCTAATAGGCACTATTTAAACAAGCCCTCTGGAGCTCAGGCATAGGGGAATGGAGGCAGTGGTGCCTACAAAGGAGGGTTCCCTCAAACGCATGGCAAAGGCATTTCATGAGAAGGAAGGCTGTTGAGTGGGGAGAGAGAGTAGCAACTTGATAGAACTGTAAGCAGGAACTCAAGCTGAAGCCACTGCCTGCAAACTGCTTTTTTGTTTTTTGTTTGTTTTGTTCTTTGGGTTTTTTTTTTGTTTTTTGTTTTGAGATGGAGTTTTTGCTCTATCGCCCAGGCTAGAGTATAGTGACACATGATCTCAGCTCACTGCAACCTCCACCTCCCAGGTTCAAGCGATTCTCCTGCCTCAGCCTCCTGAGTAGCTGGGATTACAGGAAACTGCCATCATGCCTGGCTAATTTTTGTATCTTTAGTAGAGACGAGGTTTCACCATGTTGGCCAGGTTGGTCTCGAACTCCTGACCTCAGGTGATCTGCCCACCTTGGCCTCCCAAAGTGCTGTGATTACAGGCGTGAGCCACCACATCCAGTCTTACTGCCTGCAAACTCAAAGACACCCTCAGAAGTAAAACAAGCCAGAGAGAGACAGAGAGGGAGAGAGAGAGAGAGAGAGACTATCAGAGGAGTACATTTTCACTGCATTTTTTCTGTGTTCAATGCAAAATTCAATGTGTTTATTACAAATGACAAATGTCCTTTTCTTTTCCCCTAGTTATTCTCCTTAGGCAGAATCTCATTTCACCCTACCTTGCCTCGCATCATTAACCCTTGCCAAAACTATTTACTTACTTAAATTTAAATACTTAAATTAGCACAGTTTCTCAAAGGGGCATTTTGGTCATTAACATTGGTTTACTCTCTACTTTTAATAAATATGGGAAGTGCTTGGTACATAGCAAGCACTAAATAGTCTGTTGAATGAATGATGGTAGATATAATTTTTTGAGATCTGTCTATATCTAGATATAGATATATATCTTAGATGGTAAGATTAAGAATAGCAGGAATTATATTTATTATTTTATTTATTCATCCATTCATTCAACAAATATTTGTGAGTACCTATGGTGCACCAGGCATCGTTCTAGATACTGGGGATATAGCAGGGAACAATATGGGCATGGTATCTGCAAACAAAGGGCTTCCATATTCCAGATGTGAATGGTGGAGTGAAAATTACTAGGGATTTGGAGTCAGAATGCCTGGAGTTTTGCTCCTGCTCCCAAACTTCAGTACAACACAGAGCAAATCAGCTGATCTCTCTGAGCCTCTATTTATCCACATATAGGATAGAATTGGTTAAAAAAAAATACCTTTATCAAGAGTTAATTAGCCGGGCGTGGTAGCTCATGCCTGTAATCCCAGCACCTTGGGAGGCCAAGGTGGGCAGCTCACTTGAGGTCAGGAGTTTGAGACCAGCCTGGCCAACATGATGAAACCCTGTCTCTACTAAAAATACAAAAATTAGGGCCGGGCACAGTGGCTCACGCCTGTAATTCCAGCACTTTGGGAGGCCAAGGCAGGCAGATCATGAGTTCAGGAGATTGAGACCATCCTGGCTAACACGGTGAAACCCCATCTCTACTAAAAATACAAAAAAATTAGCCAGGCGTGGTGTGGTGGTGGGCGCCTGTAGTCCCAGTTACTTGGGAGGCTGAGGCGGGAGAATGGCATGAACCCAGGAGGCGGAGCTTGCAGCAAGCCGAGATCACGCCACTGCACTCCAGCCTGGGCAACAGAGCCAGACTCCATCTCAAAAATAAATATATATATATATATATATTTATAAATTAGCCGAGTATGGTGCTGCATGCCTGTAATCCTGTAATCCCAGCTACTTGGGAGGCTGAGGCTGGAGAGTTGCTTGAAGCCAGGAAACAGGTTGCAGTGAGTCAAGATAGCACCACTGCACTCTAGCCTAGGCAATAGAGCAAGACTCCATCTCAAAAATAAAAATAAAAAGAGTTTGCTGTGAGAATCAAATGTGATAATGAATGCAAAATTGCTCTACAGGCACTTATGCATCTGTAAAAATGTTATTTTTTTAATATTTTGTGAAAGTAGTTAAACTAGAAATCAGTACCAGTATCATCCAAGCCACATCTGTTAGTCTTTGGGGAACAAATGCCACCTTAGCTGAGATCCTGACTCCCATTCTTGTCGCCACTGATCAAGCACATTGAGGATGCTCTACCATCTTCCTTAAAGAATCTTTGATTAGCTGGGTGCAGTGGCTCACGCCTGTAATCCCAACAGTTTGGGAGGCCAAGTCAGGCAGATTGCAAAGTCAGGAGTTCGAGACCATCCTAGCTAACACGATGAAACGCCGTCTTTACTAAAAATACAAAAAATGAGCCAGGCGTTGTGGCACACACCTGTAGTCCCAGCTACTCTGGAGGCTAAGGCAGAGGAGTAGCTTGAACCCGGGAGGCGGAGGTTGCAATAAGCCGAGATCATGCCACTGCACTCCAGCCTGGGCGACCGAGTGAGACTCTGTCTCAAAAAAAAAAAAAAAAAGAATCTTCCGTCAAGTTTTTTCGTGCTCTCACAAGAAAGCAAGCTAAAGAATGAAAGAATGAAGAGGAGGAGACTATTAATGAAATGATAGAATGTTGATGAAATTTAGAATTTATTTCCTTTCTCTTTGAGTTTGAGTTTAGGTTTAAGTAACTTTGGTGTTGGCAAGATTTCCTAACCACCTTGTTGGCCACTGCACTGCTCTTCCAAATAGGGATGTCCCAGGGGAGCAATTTAAACACATTAGCTCAGAAGCAAAAGTGAAACAAGGGCCTCCAAATCTCTAAAGGAAAAGAGACATGTTTTCAGCATTAACACATCGGCTAATGTGTTCAGCATTAGAAGCGTGGCCACCAGAAGCAGTCATAATAGAAGGGAGGCTTTGGGATGACATGTTTTTCTCCATCTTTCTTCCCTAGGTAAAGAGGTAAGCAAAATAAGCAGATATTTTCATAACGTATTTTAGCAGATTCTGGCGAAACGAATTTGAATCTTCTCATATTGCTCTCCCAAGCTTGTTAAAGCTAATGAGGCATAAGATGACACTTCCCTCCTTATCAGGAATTCATACACCTGCCAGTAATTTCTGCAATAGCTGTTTTCTTTTGGGAGGAATGATTAATGACTTGCCTAAGATCACACTGTTCAGTAAAATTCAAACTAAAACCTGATTCCCCCATTTCTAGCCCACTGGCCTTTTTACATAGCCTTAAAATTCACTTAAACAGCCTGGGCATGGTGGCTCATGCCTGTAATCCTAGCACTTTGGGAGGCTGAGATGAGAGGATCCCTTGGGACCAGGAGTTTGAGACCAGCCTTGGCAAAAAAGCGAGACCCTCATCTCTACAACATTTTTTTTAAAAAAATTAGCTGGGCGTGGTGGCATGCATCTGTAGTCCCAGCTATTCAGGAGGCTGAGGCAGGAGGATTACTTGAGCCAGAAGGTCAAGATTGCAGTGAGCCATGTTCACACCACCGCACTCCAGCCTGGGTAACAGAGCGAGGCCTTAAAAACAAACAAACAAAACCCCCAAAATTCACTTAAGCAAACAGAAAAGTAGAATTTAATTTTCCCTCAAGAAATAACTTGCTTTAAGAAAATCAAATGAGAGAGAAGAGATAAATGTCCCATACAGAAGAATTCCAAATAATTTACACAGCTACTCCATCCTCAAGGAGGTAGAACAAAACTCCCTGCTCCTTAAGTACGTGCTGTGCATAGCAACTTCTTTCCAAAGAGAACAGGGCAGAGATTAGAGCAGGGAAAGGGTCACTTTATAGCAGAGAAACCAGACAAGCACTGCCTCCGCCAGGTGGTCAAGGTCAACACCAACAGTCCTAAAACATGTTGACGATATTGTCCCTTGATATGATGTGATGAGAACAGCACTTAAACTCTGTGACTCCTTCCCCAAAACCCGTAACTCCAGTCTAATCATGAGAATAACCTCAGACAAATGCCAGTAAGAGAAGCCTACAAAATACCCAACGAGTACTCCTCAAAACCGCCAAAAAGTCTGAGAAACAACATTACAGCTAAGAGAAGCCTAAGGGAACATAACTAAATGTAATGTGCTATCCTGAATAGGATTCTACAGTAGAAAGCAGACGTTAGATAAAAACCAAGAATCTGAATCAAGTACAGACTTTAACAATAACATATCAGTATGTGTTCATCAATTGTAACAAACGTACCACACTAATATAAGATAATAGGGGAAGCTGGGTGGGAATTACATACAAATGCTCTAAACTATCTTCTCAATATTTCTGTAAACTCAAAACTGTTCTAAAAATTAAGGTCCATTTTTTAAAAATCAACCACAAGTTACAGTATAAATGACATAAAAGAAACAACTTACCAGAAGTCACTGAAAACAAAAACGAAAACAAAGTTCTGCTTTGGTTATAGGAGTCCACAGAGGAGATGGTGGCAGCTTCTCCTTGGTTCAGGTATTTGGAACCAGCTGGGGTACGCAGCCCTTTGGGCCACAATCGCAAAGCCACGTTTACACAGCAGAAGTGAAACTGACTTGCCAACAGGGAGCTATTTACCACGGTCTCCTCCCACAGATACTGATTTATGCTGTCTTCTTTCACTGAAATCTACATTTGCCAGGGGCGGCGGCTCACTCCTGTAATCCCAGCACTTTGGGAGGCCAAGGCAGGCAGATCACTTGAGGTCAGGAGTACAAGAGCAGCCTGGCCAACATGGTGAAACCCCATCTCTACTAAAAATACAAAAAAACAAACAAAAAAATCAGCCAGGTGTGGTGGCGGGACCCTGTAATCCCAGCTACTCAGGAGACTGAGGCGAGAGAATCACTTGAGCCTGGGAGGTAGAGGTTGCAGTAAGCCGAGATTGCGCCACTGCACTCCAGCCTGGGTGACCGAGCAAGACTCCATCTCAAAAAAAAAAAAAAAACCTAAATGGTACATGAAATGGGGATCTTGCATTCTTCTCTGCCATGTTCCTACAAGTAGGCAGATCTGTCTTTTTTCCTTTCCAGATGCATCGCTGCGTCCCTCCACAGCATCCTTTCTCTGAGGGTGAACACTATTCAGATGACTGGCTCACTGGAGCAGATAGGAAAAATGCCCCAGTTCCGAGAGAGACAAAGCACTGGCTCCCAGACACCCAACTATAAGACATGACTGGGAGAGATGGAGGATATGAGATAATAAATATAAACTTATTCTTGACCCAAAGTCTTAAAATTCACCAAAAATAACATCTGCCAAAAATAAAACAACACTGGATTATTTGAGTGTAGAAATGAGTGATATACTGCTTTACATCTCTTTCTGGAACTTAAATTTTAAATCCGTATATTTTTATTTTATTTATTTATTTATTTAGAGACAAGGTCTTGCTCTGTCACCCCCAGGCTGGAGTGTAGTGGCGCGATCATAGCTCACTGCAGCCTCCACCTCCCAGGCTCAAGCTATCCTCCCACTTCAACCTCCTGGGCAGCTGGGACCACAGCCATGTGCCAGCATGCCCGTCTAATTTTAAATTCATATTTTTAATAAACCCAGAAAACAAAAATTTTAAAGTACTGTCCAGGAGAGAAGAAACTAAAACCCACTCCAAATACAGGGAAAAAGCTGTTCCTTGAACCCTCAGCTTCAGGGTGTAACTTTTTTCTTTTTTTTTGGTGAGACAAAGTCTCGCTCTGTCACCCAGGCTAGAGTGCAGTGGCATGATCTCAGCTTACTGCAACCTCTGCCTTCTGGGTTCAAGAGATTCTCCTGTCTCACCCTCCTGAGTAGCTGGGATTACAGAGGTACGCCACCATACCTGGCTAATTTTATTTTATTTTATTTTATTTTTTTATTTTAGTAGAGACAGGGTTTCACCATGTTGGCCAGACTGGTCTTGAACTCCTGACCTCATGTGATCTGCCCACCTTGGCCTCCCAAAGTGCTGGGATCACAGGCGTGAGCTACTGTGCCGGGCCAAGGGTGTATGGTACCTTTAAAAGCCAACTCAGTCATTACCAAGAAAACCCTCAGTACTCTAGGTATGTATTTAGTCCAAAGAGGGGATTCAGAATGTAAAGAGGTCAGAACAGGGAAAGAATTGAAGATAAATGTTTAGACTGTGGTCTTAAAAACTGCTTTGAACTTTTGGCAAGATGACGTCCCTCCTCCATAAGAAAACCACAGAAACAGCAAGCTAAAGTTCAGAGCAAAGAAAGTCAGCACAAACGCCACCCTGGGTGCTGAGTCTTATACTGATCTCTAGGCAAAATCACACCTTACACTTAACATTCATGTCACGCGTGCTCAGCTCTCCCTCTACTGGCTATTTCTTAGCTTCAACAGTTCATCACAAATGCTACTAAATTACTTAATTACTGAAATTAATTTTGAGCACGTTTAAAGCTTCCTGGGGCCAGGCACAGTGGCTCACGCCTGTAATCCCAACATTTTGGGAGGCCAAGGTGGACGGATCACCTGAGGTGAGGAGCTCAAGACCAGCCTAGCCAACAGGGTGAAACCCCATCTCTACTAAAAATACAAAAATTAACCAGGCATGGCGGCACACACCTGTAGTCCCACCTACTCAGGAGGCTGAGGCAGGAGAGTTGCTTGAACCCAGGAGGCAGAGGTTGCAGTGAGCGAAGATCAGGCCACTGCACTCCAGCCTGGGTGACAGAGCGAGACTCCATCTCAAAAAATAAAAATTAAAGCTTCCTGGGTTCCTTCGTTTGTTTGCTTGTTTATTTGTTTTAGACAGGATCTCACTCTGTCACCCAGACTGAAGTGTAGTGGCGTGATCACGGCTCACTGCAACCTTGACCTCCTGGGCTCAAGTGATCCTCCCGCCTCAGCCTCCCAAGCAGCTGGGACTACAGGCATGTGCCACCACACTTGGCTTAAAAAAACAAAACAAAACAAAAAAACTTTAGTAGAGATGAGATCTCCTTATGTTACCCACGCTGGTCTCAAACTCCTGAGCTCAAGCGATCCTCCCATCTCAGCCTCCCAAAGTGTTGGGATTACAGGTGTAAGCCACCGGGCCCAGCCTCTGGGGTTCTTTATGGTAGTCCTTGACACCTGCTATTGGATACCTGAATGCTAGGCCTGTTAGATGTTTCTCTATTCTCTCAGGCTGAATTTCCATTGAACTCACAGAAGCAATGAGAATGTCCACAGAGCCTCATCATCACACCCAACCACCTATCCAGTGCTCTGCCCTCCAGCCTGTTACTAGATGCATTATTCACGCACCCATTGAAGGCCAATCCCTTCTCTGTGCACCAGATTCCATCCCTCTCTCTCTAACTGAAGAACCACGTAGAGTACCTCCTCCTCTTCTCTAATTCACCAAACTTTCACTCTCTACTGGATTATTCCCATCTGTGAACAGACTTGATGTCATTTATTCCACCTTAATAAACACTCCCCTGAACCTCCATTTCCCTGCCAGGTATTAGTACATTTCTCTGCACTTCTTTATGACAAAACTCCTAGCCAGGCATGGTGTCAGCACTTTGGGAGGCTGAGGCGGGAAGATTACTTGAACCCAGGAGTTCAAGACCAGTCTGGGCAACATAAGGAGACCCCCATCTCTACAAAAAATAAACATAAAAACTAGCCAGGCATGGTGGCACATGCCCGTAGTTCCAGTTACTTGCGGGGCTGAGATGGAAGGATCACTTGAGCCTGGGAGTTCGAGGCTGCAATGAGCTGTGATTGCACCACTGCACTCCAGCCTGGGTGACAGAGCAAGACCTTGTCTCCAAAAACAAACAAACAAACAAACAAAACCCCACAACTCCTCAAAAGAGTTGTCTCTACTTACTGTCTCAAATTCCTTTCCTCTCAAGCTAATATAAACCTACTCCAGCCAATCCTTCACCCTTCCCATTCCATTAAAACTGTTCTTGTCAAAGTCCACAATGATCCTGGTCAATTTTCAACCTTTATCTTCCTTGAGCCATCAGGAGCATTTGACCTGGTTGATCATCCCCTCCTGTTTGACAAACTTCCTACACTTGGCTTTCAGATAACCACTGCCCTAGTTTTCATCCCATCTTCCTGGAAGTACCCCTCAGTCTCCTTCGTTGGTTATTCCCCTGCTCCTCAACCTGTTAATAATAAAATACCCCAAGGCTTCGTCTTTGGTCTCTTTCCTTTCCACAGCCACCTGTTTCATAGCTTTCAATTTTGCTCACACGCCAATGGCTCTCGACTGATATCCAGTGTCAACCTCTTTCATGTCTTCCTGTTCACTAGTCATCAGAAAATACAACAGGTTCAAACCAATCCCCCCCAGTCCCTTGAAACACCTCTCCACCTAATCTTCTCCATTTCAGCTAATTCTAACCACATTGTTCCAGTCCCTTGGTCCAAAAGCTTTGGTGTCACACTTGATGTTGCTGTCTGCCTTTCATATGCCACATCTGATCTGTCAGAAAGTCTTGTTGAAATCTTCAAATTATATTCAGAATCTGAACACTTCTTACCACTTTCACTGCTGACTACCCCGATTTGAGTCACAATAATCTCTGGCCTCGTTCAGTGGTTCCTAAACGTTGATGCACGTTGGAATAACCCAGGATCTTTTAAACGTGCTAATGCCTGATTCCCACCCCTTGATATTCTGATTTAATAGGTGTGGGATGGGATCTGGGCACTGGGATTTTTCACTGTTCTCCAGGTGATTCCAATTGCAGCAAAGTTTGGGAATCACTGGCCTGGCTATGGTAACCGCCACCCACCTGATCTCCCCACTTCTACACCAACCCCCTCCCGCAGTCTATTCTTAATGCAGCAAATAGACATGTTCTACATGCAATTCTAGTAGGGTATATGTTCCTGTCTTTATTAACGGGAGAGGTTCTTAATCTCCAGCCCATGGACAAGGGAGATTATAGATGGATTTCAGGAAAACATCCCAAGTCCTGCCTCCAAATTTTGCAAAATTTTGTGCCTGTTTTTCTGGAGAACGTAAACCAGTGTCTGAGACAGGTCTCAATCTGGAGGTTTATTCTGCCAAGGTTGAGGACACACCCAGGAAAAAGAGACATAAGTTATGGTGGAATCTGTGGCCTGTGGTTTTTCCAAAGGGAGTTTTGAGGACTTCAATATATAAAGGGGAAAGAGCAGGCAGGAGGGGAAAGAGAAACAATAACGCATTCATTTCACACTCAGTAAATCTGCCTTTTACAGAAGACAAAGTAAACATAGAGGAAGGAGTCAAATATGCATTTTTCTTGGGGTGGGCTAAAGGCTGATTTCTAGTCTTGTTTTTGTCCCCTACCTGTTAATTTACACGTCAAGGTTGAATTCAACAGAACTGTTGTAAGGTGAAGTTCTTGCCGCTCACAAGGAATTTCCCTGTGAACAACTCCTCTGGGAGGATACCTGGGGAGATATGTGGGCTTCTGCCTTTGCAGCTGTTTAGGAACAGAAGAAAAGCAGTTTTTGCGTGACTCAGTTCCCAAACTTAACTTTTTGTTATCGTTGTTGAGTCTCACTCTACTGTCCAGGCTGCAGTGCACTGGACAACAGAGCACGATCTCCACTCACTGCAACCTCCACCTCTGGGTTCAAGAGATTCTCCTGCCTCAGCCTCCCAAGTAGCTGGGATTACAGGCGCGCACCACCACGCGTGGCTAATTTTTGTACTTTTAGTAGAGACACGGTTTCACCATGTTGGCCAGGGTGGTCTCGAATGCCTGACCTCAGGTGATCTGCTGGCCTCGGCCTCCCGAGGTGGGCATAGCGCTGGTATTACAGGCGTGAGCCACTGCGCCCGACCCCAAGCTTAACTTTTTTCTTTGGCAGAGTTTAGGGTCCCGAGATGTTATTTTCCTTCCACAAGAGACATTCACAGCTTTCATGATGGTTACCGATCATATGTGCCATTCATCTAAGACCAAGGTGACCACGTGGTCCCAAAGCCTGCACCTTGGATTGTTACTCGATTCCTGCCTGGTCTCTTCCAGGCCCTCGGTTAGTTTCCACAACTAGTGAAAAGTTCCTCCTCCGTGGTCTCGCCCATTCACGTTCCCCCCCCCCCCCCCCCCCTCCCGCCCCGGATGTGACGACCCTGGGCTCCCACTCCCCCTCATGAGAGACTACCCACTTCCACCCTTTTACTTAGACTTCCTGACGTAGCCTCTATCCAAGAGCTCTGTCTCACATTTGTACTGCCCAGGTCGAGCTTTCTAACCCCAAGATACCACTCTGTTCAGACGCTCCCATCCTCCATCCCTGAGACCCGGGTCAGGATCGCACCTGAGAGGCCTCTGGTGCCGCAAGCTACCCCGCTAGTTGCAACAAGGGGCGGGGCGGGGCGTGGCTTTGTGCACGTCGGCTTTTCGGCAAGAGCTTTACGATACATTGACCGACATTTTACGACAGGCGGGGTTGCTTTGTGGCTGTGAGCTTTCCCCGAGGTCTGAGTTTGTGGCTGCATTTTTATACCTGGTGGCTCTGCTACGGCGGCGCAGAAATGAGGCAGAAGCGGAAAGGTGCGAAAGGGAAGGATATGGGGAAAAGGGGTGGTCCGAAAGGGGCGAACGTCCAGGCAATCAAATGCTGAACCAGACTTCTCCCGCGAGAATCCGCTACCCAGTCCAGTCGCCCCGCCACCTAGGGTCAGTCTCTCCATTCCAGCCCCAGAGCCTTCTCGTTTCTTCTGTTTTGCTTTTGGAAGCACCCTACCTTTCCTCTTTTCCTCTTTGGCAGTCACTTGGTGTCTTTTGTTTGAATGGCAGGGAAACCTTTATTCCAAGATATGTCCTCCGAGGAGTTAACGTCGATTTTACGGGTTGTGGGACTTTTCATTTGTTAAGATTTGTTTCACGACACATTTGACGTGTTAGTTTGAGAGTTTCTTTTAAAGCCTTATGTTAAGATATGAAAAAAAGCCTTAATTATCCTTGGATTCAGTGTAACAGTTGTGCATGCAATTATTCTCATTTTTATTACCTCCTGAGTTAGCATGGAACAATTCCACCTTTGGTTTTTCAACAGAACGGATTCAAATTTGAAATATTCTCTCACAGGTTCTGGTTCTATTTCTATACACTCGTTTGACCAGCTGGTCTAATCATGGTAATGGTTGTCAGAATAATAGCTACCATTTATTGAGCCTGTATTTTAAAGTCGGTATCATTTCCGTTTCACAGATGAAGCTGAGATTCAAAGAGTTAAGTAACTTTCCCAGACCAAAATTGTACTTAGGTGTGGAGCTGGTTGGCCAGGCTGTATCTATGACCTCAAAAAACATAAAATGAAAAATAAATACATTGTTAGTCACTATTCTTCTTGACATTAACTGCTATTTTTCTTTATTGCAAGCAACAATTCTAAGTGTCCAAGTTACCTTCGTTTGGGTCTTGTCATATTTGCATGCCCTAAATTAATTTGTTATCTCACTCTAACTTGCTCCTTCTCAATCTGTCAGGATTCTTTTAGCGTCTTCTGTCACCAAGTCATGTTGGTTCTTACTTAGAAATTACCTCTTGAAATAGTTTATTCCTCTACATTTTGACCGCCAACCTCCTAACCCACCTTCATCACTAACTAATATTTGAATGGTATTTTAGCTTTCATATACATTATTTATGTGAATCTTAGAATGGTTTTGTGACATTTGGATGTATTATCCTAATTTTACAGACAAGAAAATGGGCGCTCAAAAGTTGATCTCGGCCAGGCGCTGTGGCTCATGCCAGTAATCCCAGCACTTTGGGAGGCCAAGGCGGGTGGATCACTTGAGGTCAGGAATTGGAGACCAGCCTGGCCAACATGGTGAAACCCCGTCTCTACTAAAAATACAAAAATTAGCCGGGCGTGATGGCAGGCGCCTGTAATTCCAGCTAGTTGGGAGGCTGAGGCTGAGGCAGGAGAATCGCTTGAACCTGGGAGGTGGAGGTTGCAGTGAGCCGAGATCGCACCCACTTCAGCCTGGGTGACCGAGCAAGACTCTGTCTCAAAAAAAAAAAAGGTTGATCTTTTCCTTTACCACACATCTAGTAGGGATTGGGACTGGATCCTGTTTTAGATTTTGTGGGTTTTTTAAAACAATGTTGCCTTTCAAGAGCCATTTGCATAGTACCCAGATTATATGTGTTCTTTTTTACTTTCTGAATCATTCTTTGTACCAATACATATTCTTACCTTCCTTAAACATTACTTTTATCTTTTTATTTCCAAAGTTGAGAATATGTAATTCTTCACTGTCTACTGCATTCCATTTCAATGCCTTTGCCTAGTGGCCAGGGTCCCCTGTAATCTGTTCTTTACTAAACCCTGTTAGAAAGGTGGATTCTAGTTAGACTGTGCTCTTTCACACAAAGATAGATAATTCCTATGCCTGACATTATTTGTTCTGGATTGCCTTCTGTTTTGCATGTCCAAATCTTGCCCTATCTTTAAAGATCCCTGTGCCATTTCCTCCATGAAGCCTTTTCCTACTCATTTACTCTTCCAGTTCTTGATACACTCAAGAGCTATGCAAGTGGTTTCCAAATATTTTTCTCTTCTTATCGGCCGATCCCCTTTTACCCTCCAAATAAATTCTTCTACAGAACCTCAATATATAAACAGCTGAAAGCAGAGCTGCTGTGGTGGAAGTAAAGAGACCCCCTCTTTTTTTTCCCCCCTGCCTTATTTTTCTCTTCCCTTCTCCCTTCCTCTGCCATGACCACCACCAGTCCTACCTCTGTTACATGGCCCCTGAGGCACCTTTGTAGAACTCTGAAAGTGCTGAGTTACATGGTTTGGAAAACATTTAGCCTTTGATTATAGATGGACTTTATTTCTCTCAAAAATTGTGTATATGTTAGCCTTGCCTCATTAAATTAGATGCAGTGTGCTACAGTGAAAAAAAGCATGGAAGTTGTGGTGAAAAGAGCTGGATTTGAGTCTTGGCTCTGCTGTTTACGATGGCTTGTTAACTTGCCTTAGCCTCATTTTTCACATCTATAAAATGGGATAACAGTACCTACCTTCCGTGTTATTCTAAGGATTCAAATGAGATAAAGTAAATGTGAGGCCTCCATAACTGCCCGGGCCTTCCATCCACACTTTTCATTATCTTTTAGCTTTCTCTACAATATGAGTTCTCAACCCCCTGGGCTGCGGACCAGTACCAATTCATGGCCTGTTAGGAGCTGAGCCACACAGAAGAAGGTGAGCAGCAGGCGAGCAAGTGAAGCTTCATCAGTATTTGCAGCCACTTCCCATCACTCACGTTACTGCCTAAGCTCTGCCTCCTGTCACATCAGCAGTGGCATTAGATTCTCAAAGGAGCCTGAACCCTGTTGTGAACCGGGCCTGCAGTGGATCTGTGTTGTGTGCTGCTTGTGAGAATCTAATGCCTCATGATCTGTCACTGTCTCCCATCACCGCCAGATGGGACTGTCTAGTTGCAGGAAAACAAGCTCAGGGTTCCCACTGAGTCTATGGGAATAGACTTTATTATGGTGAATTGTATAATTATTTCATTATATATAACAATGCAGTAATAATAATAATAAAGTGCACAATAAGTATAATACGCTTGAATCATCCCAGAACCACCCTGCTCCCCTGGCCTGTGGAAAAATTGTCTTCCACAAAACCATTCCCTTTTATCAAAAAGGTTGGGAACCACTGCTCTACAGGCAAGAAGCTTGCTTGCCAACAGCTTCCAAGGTGATATCCCACAACTTTTGTCCCTGGAAAAAGACTGGCATTTTTTACCTTGAAGAAAAGAGCTCAGATTGGCCTGGCTTAGAGATATGCCCATCCTTGAACCAATTTTTGAACTGTGCTTGAGTAGATGAAGTCGTACAAGAACCTGTCAGCTTCTGCTGTTGCCTTTGGATGAGAGCGGGAGCTCCAGTTGCCAGAAGCTCATGATGGTGGGCAGACAATATTTTAGAAATGCATTAAGATTCTTAGGCAGATACCTGGGTTTGAGTTTCAGCTTTACTCCTTGATAGCATCTTTATGTAATAGGCACATATTCTTGTTCTGTCTGCCTCTGTTCTGAGAATCACCTGAATTCATGCATCTAAATGTTCTTTATGAACGCTAAAGTATTATGCAAATATTAGTAATTACAACTCTGGAGATAAAGGGAAGAGAATTACTTTGGTCCTTTCGTGTGTGATTAGGTTCTTTCTCCTCACATTGTTTCTACTCCTTCTTGTATCCTTTCCTGTATTTATTTGTAATCATCTCATAGAGTATGTGCTTCTAAAGGGAGCTTTTCCCATATCTATATAAAGCCAGGTTTGTTTTAAATTAAAGATACAAAAGATATGATCAAATCATAAACAATAGAGGTTTAGCATCTTCTGAATTTGAGCTATTCATTTGGCATATTTGTATGGTTTTGGAAGGAAAACTGCTACTAAATCAGATTTTAAAATCTTGATTGAATGATACGATTTTTGACATTGTTGAATATTAACTTTCCAGGAGATCTCAGCCCTGCTGAGCTGATGATGCTGACTATAGGAGATGTTATTAAACAACTGATTGAAGCCCACGAGCAGGGGAAAGACATCGATCTAAATAAGTAAGTGGATATAAAAAGACAGCAAGCTTGTTCTTAGGTAGCAGATCTCTTTTATGAAATTATCTAGTACTACTTGTTTTCCAGCTCAAGTTTTGTTTTAGTTGAGAATTTTAGCTTTCTGCCTTGCCTTGTCATTCATTTCTTAATGGCAAAATTGTCTCAGCTTAAGAATACTAATAGCTTCTAACATTTATTGTGCACTTACTGTATTCCAGACACTGTTGCTAGTGCATTATATGTATTAGCTCAGTTAATCCTCTCAAAATTCTGTGAGTACTGATATCAGCCACACTTGACAGGTGGGTAATCCGAGCCAGAGAGTGGTTAAATAATTTGTCCATGGGTAAGTAACTAGTAATTGGCAGAGCTAGGATTTGGAATTAGGTCAGCCATCTCCAGAGCCCATGTTCTTCTGTGCTGCATTGCTGCACATCCTACTTTCCTTCCCTACTGTCTCAGCTGAAGCAGCAGCTTTCTGTCAGGAAAACCCTCGCTTTGGGGCCCCTGATCTAATCCAACCCTCCCCTGCTGTGGAACCTCTTTGACACATTCATCCACTTCCTCTCCATAATCATATTCAGCTTGGACTTTCCTACAGTCTCAAATAAGAGTTGTCTTTCATCTCTGCATCTATTTTTTTTAAAAACTATAATATATATTCGCTCTGTGTAGATCTTCCCGAATGAAAGGGTTCTCTCCCCAACCCTAGGTCATCTAATCACCACGTACAGGAATGACCTTTTTTGAGATGCTATTCTCTGATACTTGAGATGCTGCAATATTTTACCCCTTCCTTGAATCCTCATGCTTAGTAAATATTTGCTACAGGAATAAATAAGTAAATAATTATCCTCTTCTGACTATAAAGTTATTATATTTTACTGATTTTTCTACCATGTCTTTAGCAGCTTTTCTCCTTTTTTTTGTTATACCCCTGATTATACAAATCTTTAATTTCTAGTGAACATTTCTACATCTTACATATATTTGTTGTTCTCTTTAATTTGGCACATCTAAAGCTAAAGCTGCCATCTTCCTTAAAACTCGTCCCTCTTCAGATGTCACCAGCTTATTATTGGAAGGTCTCTCAGTCTGGCTTCAACCTGCTTTTCCAAGTTTTTAAACCTCTGTACCTTTACATTGAAAATCTGCTTTCTGTCAAGTTGGTCTACTTGTATTTCTTAAAATATATGCATTCCTGTTTTTGCATCTGCACATAAATCAGCCCCTGTGCCCTCCATATCATCTTTGTGTCTTTACTGACTGAGACCTACTCTTTCTTCTGTGCTCATTTTCCATAAATATCTCCCCGGCACACATCAGATTCCTCCCTGAATTCTGGAAGCACTCATTGTTGGTATGTGTGTGTGTTTTATGACATATGTTTTAATCATTTATACATTAATTTTTTCGGCATGCCTGTCTGCAAACATGTAAACATAGAACATGAAAGGACTGTGCCTGGCACATTTGAACATACCAAGTATTCAATATTCAGGCAACCTCTTGTACATGTTAGGTACTCAGTTAATATTTGTTGACAATGATATGAGCACTTCACAGATATTTCTAGATGGATTAAAGTTAGAAGACAGGGTGACTGTTAGAGTTTGGCTAGCAGGCACAAGGAAAAGCTGGTAAAAGTTTTTTTAAACTTTCAAAAATACGTACTTTATTTCCTATTTGGTTCTGTGTAGCCATCCTTGATTTTTTTTTTTTTTTAATTGTTTTGCCTAAGACAGTAGTTGTCAACCAGGGGTGATTTCCTCCTCAGGACATTTGGCAACGTCTAGGGACATTTTTGAGTGTTACAACAGGAAGACAGGAAGAAGGCTGGTAATGCGTAGAGGCCAAGGATGCTGCTAAACATCCCTCAATTCACTGGCCACCTGCCACAGCAAAGAACTGTGTGGTCCCAAACATCAGTAGTGCTGAGGTTGAGAAAGGTGGAGTCAGAATAGTCATTTGAAGCTGCAGCACTATTCTGAAGTAGATCTGTATTGTGTCATTGTCCTTTTCCCTCCATAGTCCTGGTTTTCTTTCTGGTACTCGAGGGTGGGAAGTAGTCATTCACTCGTGAATTTTGTTCTTCTATTTCCCTGATAGTCACAGATCTTAAAACTATTCTTGTCACATGATGAAGGGATTAGAGAGTGACAGTTGTTAATGATATTGGTTATAGATCATACTCTTGATAGCATGTCCTTAAAATACCGTGATCTTGATAATGTGAAATGCTTTACTTTCAGGGTGAAAACCAAGACAGCTGCCAAATATGGCCTTTCTGCCCAGCCCCGGCTGGTGGATATCATTGCTGCCGTCCCTCCTCAATATCGCAAGGTCTTGATTCCCAAGTTAAAGGCGAAACCCATCAGAACTGCCAGTGGGGTGAGTGATTCTACTCATGAAGTGTCGACACACTGGGTATCTGTTCTGGCAGAAGTCCCTGCCTCATGTAACACCCGTGTAGTGAGGTGGAGGTTGGGGATTCTGACTAATGAAGTCCCCGTATTAGGATATGTGCTGGAATGGAGACCTGTGCTGAATGCAAGGAGAGCAGAAAGGGGAAAAAAGTATAATTTTGATTAAAGGAGTAGAAGACGTTTTGACTTCTTTAAAAGTATGGATTCAGGCTTGGTGATAATCACAATAGGATAAATGTTGGTCATCTTAAGCGGGTAGCTTTCAGTATAATTGATGCTTATGAAAGGTACTTTTGAAAGGCAGTTAATGGTGCAAAGTAGTTCTATATATGGTCATTATGAGCACTGTGGAAATCCAGAGGACAGCGATGTCCCTGCAGCAAAAGGGGCTGGGGAAGGCCCAGTAGAAAGCACAGAGCTTGCTTGACCCATAAGCCAAGAAGAGCAGGCTCGAAGTATCATGGGATCTAGGACAGAGGGGCTAAAGCACAGAGGTAGAGAATGACAGGAAGGGTGTAGTGCACGCAGGGAATAGCGAGTATGCCACACCAAAGGGCGTTAACAGTTCAGGAGAGTAGGACTGTGCATTGAACAGGTAGTTTGGGATCAGCTTATAAAAATCTTAAATGTCTGGCAAAGCAGCTAGATAATAGGAAACAAAAGTTTTGAAAAAGGGAGTAATATGAACAAAGTAGATTTTCAGAAAATTTATTTGGATACAACGTGCAGGGTAGTTCGGAGACAAAAAGACTAGTTTAGACGCTCTTGGTATGATCTCAGTATGCAGTGTTAAGGACTTGAGTTAGGAGGGAGACTCTAGGATGAAAAAAGATGAGTGTGAGATACATGCGCGGAAATTGATAGAATTAAGACCCTCTTAACATATGGTCCCCAGAACCAAATTTTTCCTGATATGATCTCACAAGTTCATTCTGTTATTTGAACTGGGATATTATATTCCAAGCAGCTTGTGTTGACTTAGTGACCATGTCTCCTGGATCACGTTACGTTTGTGGCTAATTAAACCCTAAGACTTTAACATACAATGTACCACCAAACCTCATATCATCTTCTTTGTACTTAAGTGTTTTTGTTTTGTTTCGTTTGTTTGCATCTAGTGTAAAAAGTTTGTTGACCGGCACGGTGGCTCACGCCTGTAATCCCAGCACTTTGGGAGGCCGAGGTGGGCGATCACGAGGTCAGATCGAGACCATCCTGGCTAACATGATGAAACCCCATCTTTACTAAAAATACAAAAAAAAAAAAAACAATTAGCTGGGCGTGGTGGCGGGCACCTGTAGTCCCAGCTACTCTGGAGACTGAGGCAGGAGAATGGCGTGAACCTGGGAGGTGGAGCTTGCAGTGAGCTGAGATTGTGCCACTGCGCTCCAGCCTGGGTGACAGAGCAAGACTCCGTCTCAAAAAAAAAAAAAAAAAGCTTGTTAAGAAAAACTAATAGTCCATGCCCCTCTCACCTCCCTTTTTCTACCCTAGGACAACCATTTTTAACTCTTAGCCAATTTCTTTAGCATTAACTTCCATATCCCTAAATAAAATAACATTCTTCATATAATAGATAAGTCTTGACTTTCTTTTTTTTCTGTGAGACAGAGACTTGTTCTGTCGCCCAGGCTGGAGTGCAGTGGCACAATCTTGGCTCACTACAACCTCCACCTCCCAGGTTCAAGAGATTCTTGCGCCTCAGCCTCCCAGGGAGCTGGGATTACAGGCATGTGCCACAATGCCCAACTGATTTTTGTATTTTTAGTAGAGACAGGGTTTCACCATGTTGGCCAGGCTGTTCTCGAACTCTTGACTTCAGGTGATCTGCCCGCCTCAGCCTCCCAAAGTGCTGGGATTACAGACATGAGCCACTGTGCCTGGCCGACTTTTTAGGGTTAAGCATTATGTGTGGGCTTGCCACTAAAGAAGACAGAAACTTAGCAACCTTTCAGCCTGCCTGGTAAACCGAGGCTTCTGTGATACCACCCTCTCTCTTTTTCCTTCTATCTCTGATCATTTCTGTCCTTTCTTTGAGGGCTACCCTTGTTGTGCTTGCCTCTAAAAGTTGGTGTTTTCTTTTGTCCTGGGCCCATTGTGTTTGGTACTTTACATGCTTTGGTAACCTCATCCATTTGATGATTTTACTGTTACTGTATGCTGACTCCCAGCATGAACCATTCCCTGAACTTCAGCCTCCTGTCAGATTGTCAGTTAGGTATCTGTCTTTTGACTGCCTAAGAACCTCCTCAAGTATAACATAACCCAAACTAATACCAAACATGCTTATTCACCTTTCCTGTCCATGTTAGTTCATGGTACCACTGTGCACTCAGTTTCCAAAAAATGTGAATGCATTTTCCGTTCCTACTGCCACTGGTAGGAATGCTTTGACGTTTATTATTTCTTGTTTAGATTATTTCAGTCATTTCCTTACTTGTCTACTTTGTCCTACCTGCATGAAATTCATCTGTGACAGTGTCACAGAGTGATCTATTGAAAGTATCAGAAACACACAGCTGGTGGCCATTCCTTATCTACTGCCATTCTCACCTCAATGCCTTTATTCTTGCTGTTTCTCTGATGATGTTTTGTTTATTGTATGCAGTAGTTTTAGGTTTACAGAGAAAAAAAAATTATATACTTCCTCTAGTGCCTTCACACCTACTCCAGTTTCCCTATTATTAATATCTTGCATTGTTTGGTACATTTGTTATAATTGATGAACCAATATTGCTGCACTATTATTAACCAAAGCCTGTAGTTAACATTAGAATACCCACGGTGTTCTACATTCTGTAGGTTTCACCAATGCATAATGTCGTGTATCCACTATTACAGTGTCGTATGAAATAGTTTCACTGCCCTAAAATCTCCTATTTGTGGCCGGGCGCGGTGGCTTATGACTGTAATCCTAGCACTTAGGGAGGCTGAGGTGGGCAGATCAGCTGAAGTCAGGAGTTCAAGAACAGCCTGGCCAACATGGTGAAACCCCATATTTACTAAAAACACAAAAATTAGCCGGGCGTGGTGGCAGGCGCCTGTAATCCCAGCTACTTGGGAGGCTGAGGCAGGAGAATAGTTTGAACCAGGAGGCAGAGGTTGCAGTGAGCTGAGATCATGCCATTGCACTCCAGCCTGGGTGACAGAGTGAGATTCTGTCTCAAAAACAAACAAACAAAAAACCCAGCTCCTATTTGTCCCTGTCCCTCTGCATGCTCCAGACGTAACTTGACTACCACTGAGTGTTTTACTGTCTTTAATAAAGTTTGCTTTTTCCAGAGTTTCATGTACAGTAATTGGAATCATATAGCCTTTCCACTTAGCGATATGGGTTTAAGTCTGTCATGTCTTTTTGTGGCTTGGCAGGTCATTCCTTCTTTTTAGTTGCTGAATGATATTCCATTGTACGGATGTACCACTATTTGCTTATTCATTCACCTATTGAAAGACATCTTGGTTGCTTCCAATTTTTGGCAGTTTTAAACAAAGCTGTGTGAAGGTTTTTGTGTCCGCCTACATTTTCAGCTTACTTGAGTAACTGTCAAGAAGTGCGACTGGTAGATCATATAGTAAGACTGTGTTTCACTTTGTAAAAGACTGCAAACTCTTCTGGTGTGGCTGCACCATTTTGCATTCCCACCAGCCGCAAATGAACACTGTGATGCTCCACATCCTTGCTAACACTTGAAGATGTCAGTGTTTTGGATTTTATTTAATTAATTTATTTTGAGATAGGGTTTTGTCCTGTCACTGAGGCTAGCGTGTGGTGGCATGATCACAGCTCACTGCAGCCTCAACCTCCCAGGTTCAAGCTATCCTCCCACCTCAGCCTCCCAAGTAGCTGGGACAACAGGCATGCACCACCACACCAGCTAATTTTTGTGGGTTTTTTTGTAGAGACAGGGTTTCACCATGTTACCTAGGATGGTCTTGAACTCCTGGGCTTAAGGGATCCTCCCACCTTGGTCTCCCAAAGTGCTGTGATTATAGGTGTGAACTGTGGTGCCCAGCCAGTGTTTTGGATTTTACTATTCTCACAGTTGAACAGTGGTATCTCTTTGTTTAGTTTGTAATTCCCTAATGACATGATGTTGAGCATCTTTCCGTACACTTATTTGCCACTATATATCTTCTTTAGTGAGATATCTATTCACATCTTTTGCCCTGTTCTTAATTGGGTGTTTTTTATTAGGTTTTAAGAGTTCTTTGTATATTTTAGCTGGAAATGGTTTATCAGGTACCTATTATGCAGATGTTTTCTCGCAGTCTGTGGCTTTTCATTGTCTTTCTTAGAGCACAACTTTTAAATATAGACAAGTAGGTTTGTAACCCATTTTGAGTTTGTATTTGAGTTTGTGTTTGTGTTTTCCTTGAAACACCATGGTTGTTAACTTGGATACATTACTGACATCTAAGCCTCAGACCTCACATAAGTTTCACCAACTGTTTCCATAACGTCCCACAGAACCTAGTTCAGAATCACCTATTGCTTTTAATTGTCATATCTCTTTAGTCTGGACATTTCCTTTGTCTTTTTTGGACTCCATTACCTTAACACTTTTGAAGATTTCAGGCAAGTTATTTTGTAGCATGTCCTTTAATGTGGGTTCATCAGCTGTTTCCTCATCATGAGATTCAGCTTATGCGTCTTTGGCCTGTGCATCACAGAAGTGGCACTGCGTTCTTCTCATCATCTTCCATCCGGTAGTGCCTAGGTTCAGCTTTCCTATCACTGACATTTCTTATTTTGATCAAGATGCTATCCACCAGACTTACCCTCCGTCAAATTATTTTTTCCCACTTTGTATGAAGAAGTGCTGTATGGAGAAATATTTAGAAACTAGGTAAATATCTTGTTCCTCATCACATACCCAGTTCACACCTTTATTTGTGTGAAGGAATAAATGGTTTCCTCTTTGGTGGGTTGTCGTCAGTTACTATTTATTTTGATGCACAAATTATTGCAGACTTGACCAGTGAGAGCCTTTTCAAGGTGATTTCTATGTCTTTTTAAAATGTCCTCATCATTCTTTGAGCAGTTTCTAGCTTTCTGGCACAATAAAATGTTGCAGGCTCAGCCAGACATGGTGGCTCACGCCTGTAATCCCAGCACTTTGGGAGGCTGAGCTGGGTGGATCGCCTAAGGTCAGGAGTTCGCGACCAGTCTGGCCAACAGGGCAAAAACTTGTCTCTACTAAAAAAAATACAAAAAATTAGCCAGGCATGGTGGCACATGCCTGTCATCCCAGCTACTTGGGAGACTGAGGCAGGGGAATTGCTTGAACCCAGGAGGTGGAGGTTGCAGTGAGCCAAGATTGCGCCCTTGCACTCCAGCCTGAACAACAGAGTGAGACTCTGTCACCAAAAAAAAAGAAAAGAAAAGAAAAGAAAGGAAAGAAAAATGTCCCAGGCTTATCTTAGACTTTCTTTGTTCCAGCCCTGGAATCAGCCATTTCCCCAAGGAGCCCTGATTTCTTTTAGTGGAGAAGGATATTTAGAAACTAAGACCTGAGTACTAGGTGTGCTTACTGCTATTAGGGTGTTATGCCACCAGACTCTCTCAGTGAATCAAGCAAGGACATATATATGTATAGCTGCATACATATATGCACACATATATATGTAACACATTTCCATTTGTATTTATTTATTAGTCTACCATATGTTGAACACTCTGATTGACCACAATACCTTTAATTCCACCCAGCCCATAGAGTTCATTCTGCTTTTCTCTCTTTCCATGTTTGTAGCTACTTCTCTGACAGTGAGAAGCCTGGCTTGCATTCGCTTTCATAAATGGCCAGATTTGACCAAGTGCCCCGGATGTAACCAATCTCGCGTCTCTGCCACTGCCTCCTGTCCTCACCTCACTGAGGCTCTGTCAGACCCCTCTGAAGTTATTTACACCCAGACCCTGAAACATGAAGCTGTTAGTTTAATAGTCCCTGCTGCAAATATTGAGATCCAGTGTGTTCATGAGGCATTTGAGTCACAAAGGTTAGGTTTATATATAACTTCATAGAATTGCATAAAGTAATTTTTTTCTTACAGGCTATTTAGTAAGATAATCAGAGAGAGAAAGACTAAGAATCACTGTGGCTTTAACAATTAATTTATTTTGTACTTAATTTATTGTAAAATGGAATATAAATTCACGTATATAATACATATGGACAATTTAAAGATAATTAATATTAAATAGAGATCACTCTTGTACCCAGTGCCCAGCTTAAGAAATACAGCCTCGTCAATACCTTTGAAGCCCGGTCTTGCCACTCTCTGGTTGCATTCCTCTCCTTCCTTCCAAGGGATAACTACTCTGTGGCGTTTTGTATTAATTATCCTATAATAGCTTTTTTATTCATCTTTCTTTTATAGATTGCTGTTGTGGCTGTGATGTGCAAACCCCACAGATGTCCACACATCAGTTTTACAGGAAATATATGTGTGTAAGTATGGTGATTTTGTTAAATTGTATGTGTGTGTGTTTTATTTAAACTAAGTATGCCCCCTCGAGCCCTTAGTCAGTACATGCTGGTAATATTTAAAACTTCGACTTAATAGATTTATAGATTACTCCTTTCAAACAAGCAACCATTGGCAGATATTTTAGTGCTTTAAAATTGGAATATATGGGGCCGGGCACAGAGGCTCACGCCTACAGTCCCAGCACTTTGGGAGGCTGAGGCAGGCGGATCACCTGAGGTCAGGAGTTTAAGACCAGCCCGGCCAGCACCGTGAGACCCCATCTCTACTAAAAATACAAAAATTTAGCTGAGCATGGTGGCATGTGCTTCTAGTCCCAGCTACTTGGGAGGCTGAGGCAGGAGAATCCCTTGAACCTGGGAGGTGGAGGTTGCAGTGAGCCGAGATCACACCACTGTACTCCAGCCTGGGTGATAGAGTGAGACTGCATATCAAAATAAATAAAATTGGAACATATGAATATTTTAATTTGTTGCAATATACAATTTTAAAAATGTAGGTTATGGAACTCAAAATAGTAGACATTGGGATATGCAACTCAAAACAGCACATTCTCTTTAACTCATAAATGAAACATGGGAATATGAGCTGCCTAAATTCCACGTCAGAAATTTAAAATGAATTTGGATCAGAAATGTATCAAAATAAAAAATTATCCTTATACGTAACCTTTAGATTTCTCAAACTCACCTATTGGAAAGAATTAGCAGAAAAGTTTGCATGATTCTGGGTAGGAAGATAAAAAGGAGGAAAGATTTTCTTGAGTGTGGTTCCCAAGAGAACACTGAGTATTGATTCAAACTTAGGAAAACTTCATTTCTGTTATTTGTCCCTAAAAGCTTAAACTTCTGAAATAACCACAACAGTAGTATTTTGAAAATGGGTGTAATAGTGTCTCTTTACATATTTATCTTATTTACTTGTTGGTAGAAAATAACGTTATTTACAGATACTGCAAAGGTAGATTCTTCTGTTAGGATTTGAAAAGGAAGCTCGTTTGTTATCAGGATTCTATGGAGACAGTAGATGCTTGAAACTAGCCGGTTGAACTCAGTTTTGCATCTGACATTCTTATTCTTTTGTTGTATTGGCAGATACTGCCCTGGTGGACCTGATTCCGATTTTGAGTATTCCACTCAGTCTTACACTGGCTATGAGGTACAGTAACTTTGAGGCTGTCCTGATGAAATGTTGCATCATGCTTTACTTGTAGTATGGTTTTACCAGTACTGGCTTTCTGATAATTTTTTGTTTTTGGTTTTGGTTTTTTTTCTGATTATGAAAGCTGTTCATTCACCAAATATTTACCAGTGTCTACTAGTGTCCTAAATTGTTCTAGCCACTAGAGAAATACTTACATAAGCACTTCTTATCGCAAACGCTGTTCTAAGTGCTTTATAACTGTAAACCTTATTGCAGTGTTTTGAAGATAGACACTATCATTATCCCAGTTTGCCGATCAGGAAACTAGGGCATAGCGGGCTTAAACAGCTGGCCCAAAGACACACTGTTAGTAAGAGACAAGCAGGTTTCGAACTCTGCTGCTCACCACTACATTGTACTGTTGCTTTAGCAGTGGAAAATGGAGAGGGTCCCTTTATCTTCCAGAATTTACATGTTTTTTTCTTCTTTTTTTTGAGATGGAGTCTCGCTCTGTTACCCAGGCTGGAGTGCTACATAGCACGATCTCCTTCACTGCAACTTCCACCTCCTGGGTTCAAGCGATTCTCCTGCCTCAGCCTCCCAAGTAGCTGGGACTGCAGGCAAGCACCACCACGCCCAGCTAATTTTTGTATTTTTAGTAGAGACAAGGTTTCATCATGTTGGCCAGTCTGGTCTCCAACTGCTGACCTCAAGTGATCCACCCGCCTCGGCCTCCCAAAATGCTGGGATTACAGGCATTAGCCACTGCACCCAGCCTGGAATTTGTATTCTAATAATGGAAGGTAGACAGTAAAGACACAAGAAAAAGTATCAGGCACTCAAAAAACGCTAAGCAGAGATGTAAAATCGAGTAAGGTGATGGCAGCTGAGATGGTTTAGCTGTGGTGGTTAGGAAGGAATTCTGTGAGGAGGTAAGATTGAAGCGGAGTCTGAATGACAAGGAGCTAGTCCTAAGAATATGTGGAAGGGGCATTTCTAGCACAGAAGTGACTAGAATAAGACCCAAGGAAGGAAAGACATGGGGGTGTTGTGCAGTGCAGTGCAGAGAGTGAGGGAAGCATGAGGCTGGGAGGCAAATGAGCTGGGGTTTGTAAGTAAAGTTAAGGAGTTTCCATTTTAGTGTAGGAGTCATGAGAAACTATTAGGATTTAAGGCAGGGGAATGATACAATCCAGTTTAGTTTTTTTTAAAGATCATTTTGATGGCCATGTAGAGAAAGGGTTAGAGTGGGGACCAGAAGGAAGGCAGGAGGCCAGTGAGGCACTTTTGAAGGAGTCGCCCTCCTCAGAAGAGCTCAGAAGCAGGAAACCTTGTGACTTTTTCTCATATGTGTTTTCATTTTTTTTCCTGTTTTCTAGGGTTCAAATTTTTTAAAATACAAGAGGAATGATTTTGTGAAAAGGCTTCCTCTCATTCCTATCCCCTAGCCATTCTTTTTTGCTCCTCCCCCTACCACTTAGTGTTGTCTATTATTTCCTCCCCATCCTTCAGGGATATTTTAGGGAATACAGCATACACAGATTGCCTATCCCTTATGTGAAATGCTTGGGACCAGAAATGTTTCGGATTTTGGATTTTTCTGGATTTTGGAATATTTGCATATGCATAATGAGAAATCTTGAGAGTGGAACCCGAGTCTGAACATGAGATTCATTTTTGGTTTATGTACAACTGATACACCTAGTCTGAATTAATTTTATACAGTATTTGTAATAATTTTATGCATGAAGCAAAGTTTATATTAAGTTTTAAAAAATTAAAAAATTTTGAGTTTTGGAGCATTTTTTATTTTTGGATTAGGGATGCTCAACCTGGACATATTCTTTGTTCGACTGATTCCATATAAGGTCGCATATCAGAGTCCTCTTTCACTTTGCCTTTTATTTTACAATATCTTAGTGAACATTTTGTGTCATTACATTGTTTTGTGGGTGTAGAGTTTTCCACTGTATGATGGTAGCCATTAAAAATTGTGTGGTATTTTAGAAGCATATTTAAAAGTGACTTTATTACATGACTCTAGAATATGTATGCACGTCTGTGTCTGTGAGCAGAACACTTTGGCGACCCCGGAATTCCAGACGTGTTTATACAAAAGACAGATGTGATCCAAGGAGACACCCTGCTGTTGAGGTGCTTATGACAGTGCGGGTGGACACCTGCCGGATGTGATTTAGGACATTGTTTTGAACCCTGACAAGACTGAGAAAAATTAATGGGGATACAAGCCATGTTTCAGTGTTCTGAACCATGGAGAGTTGTTGTTGTTTTTTTTTTAATACAATCCTTTTGAAACTACTTTTTATGTTTAATTCAGTGTGAGCATAACAATATTTTTCTCTTCTAGCCAACCTCCATGAGAGCTATCCGTGCCAGATATGACCCTTTCCTACAGACAAGACACCGAATAGAGCAGGTACATTTTTTAAAAACATGTTTTTAAAAAATTAGCTGTTTATATTTACTAAGAAGGCATTGTTGGTTGAGACAAATTGAACCTGAAATAACGAAAAATGTGTTTTTCCCCTTTGTAAGTTTTCAGTATCCATCTGAGGGAGGGAGAATTTGCCATGCCTAGCAAGGTGAAAAACACTGCTTTCTTTAAAGACTGTATTTATTGTTTAAGGGTTTTATATTCTCTAAGTTTTTTTGTATTTGTAGAAAGTTATTAGTAGTATGAAATTTGTGGAATAAAAATGTATGAAAGTTCTTAGACAACAGGTGGACGTGTTGACTTTTAACTTCCAAAAGTCAGAATAAGAATTTTGACTGGCCAGGCCCAGTGGCTTATGCCTATAATCCCAACACTTTGGAAGGCTGTGACAGCAGGTCACTTGAGCCTAAGAGTTTGAGACCAGCCTGGGCAACATAGCAAAACCCCATCTACAAAAAATAAAAAAATTAGCATGGCGTGGTGGTGTGCACCTGAAGTCTTAGCTACTTGGAAGGCTGAGGTGGAAGGTTCCCTTGAGCTCAAAAGGTCAAGGCTGCAGTGAGCTGTGGTCATACCACTGCACTTCAGCCTGGGTGACTGAGCAAGAGCCTGTCTCAAAAAGAAGTATTGTGACAGATTTGTTGGGTGGAAATAGGAAATTTCCTACAAAGGAATACAAAGAAACTTGTGGGGGTATGGCATTATTCTATATCATGATCATGGTGGTGGGTAGATAACTCTAAATGCTCTCATCCATTGTACACTTAAAGTTAGTGGATTTTATCGTATGTAAATTATACCTTAGTGTAGCTAACCAAAAACAAGTACTACGTACATGACCTTGCACTGTTCAAGAAATCTGAGCATTAATACAGATTTTCTTTATTTACAAGTTTATTTTAAACTTGTCCAATTTAAAGAATGTAAAGCACTGTCCATAGTTGTAACAGTAATGTATAGTAGGCACATCCAAGTCTAAAGTAGATAGTAATACATACTATAGTGGATAAGTTGTGTCTGGGTTTATTTATTGGCTTATTGGTGAATACTGTTCAGTTTTCATATCCAGTTTGCTGTCACCCAAGCATATGAGGAACAGGATTGTCAGTGACAGGAGAGGACCCCACCTGGGGGAGCCTGCATTTTTCCAAAAAGTGGGTTCTAAACTGACCTTTGCTTCAATTTCTTTTTGAGCTATGATAGTTAATTCATTTAAAATGTAAAACTGTTGAGCATGAAATGTTTATGTTTACCAAAAAAGGAGCATAATTTACAAGATTTAGAAATGAACATAGAGCAGTGATTCTTTTCTTAAATGCACTAGAATTACCTGGGTAACTTCTCCAAAACATGTGTCAGATCTTCGCCTCTGGATGTTCTGATTAAGTCAGCTTTAAGGTTCTAGCAAGATATTTTAAAAAGCTACCAGGGTAATTTTGATGAGTATCTCTTGGAAACAACGATAGATATAGAAATAGAGTATTCTTTTAGTGTTGATATATGTATACGCATGCATATATATAGTTTTTCTGTATAAATTTTTTTGCCATTTTCAGAAATTAGTGTTAATTTCAATACCTATTTTTAAAAATTAGAATCTTGGCTTATTGTAGTCAACAAAATGAAAGATTGGTATCATTCTCTTCGCTAGTAGAGGAGACCTAATATTTATTAATTAATTTATTTTTTTGAAACAGAGTGTCACTCTTATTGCCCAGGCTGGAGTGCAGTGGCACAATCGCAATCTCGGGTCACTGCACCCTCCACCTCCTGGTTCAAACCATTCTCTTGTCTCAGCCTCCAGAGGAGCTGGGATTACAAGCACGTCTGGCTAATTTTTGTATTGTTAGTAGAGATGGGGTTTCACTTTGTTGACTAGGCTAGTCTCAAACTCCTGACCTCAGGTGATCTGCCAGCCTGGTCCTCCTAAGTGCTGGGATTACAGGCATGAGCCACTGCACCTGGCCTGAATATTTCATTTTTAATCAGACTTTCACTTTTTTTTTAGAAAGCAGACTTGAAGTGCCTCCTGTGCTCAGAATCATCCATCAATTTTAGACGGCTGTCTTTATTTTTCTTTCTAATTTATTCTTGTTTTCTTCCATTACATCAAATTCTTATTATGTTACATAATCATTCATGTATCATTGTTGACCATAAATGCCACCTCTTTGTCCCCTAGGCTTACCACCAAGTCTGACATAAAATACATGATCAATAAATACTTACTATTCTGCATTTTGTATTATATTTGTCTTTACTGGTTTCTAGTTTATATTCTTCGTGTTTTTAAATTTCCACTTTGTACGTATTAAAGTCACGCCTCTTATTTGTTATTTTATGTTCTCATTCTCCTTATTTGAGTTGTACTTACTTTTTTTCTTTTAGACGAGCCTATTTTTTATCCACGGAATTAGCTGAATGTGTTTCATTACTTCTGATTTTTAAACTACTGATGAAAACACTGCAAAATAAGAGATTTGCAATGCCTTCTTAGAGTAGTTGCTTTTGCTTACATCATTCTAATGCTGATGAATTTGTCTTTCAGTTAAAACAACTTGGTCATAGTGTGGATAAAGTGGAGTTTATTGTGATGGGTGGAACGTTTATGGCCCTTCCAGAAGAATACAGAGATTATTTTATTCGAAATTTACATGATGCCTTATCAGGACATACTTCCAACAATATTTACGAGGCAGTCAAGTAAGAAATTCTTATTTTATCATAGTCTCCAGAGTGATTTTCAGTTTATGCTCCTAGCGTTAGCTTACGAGAATGCCTTCTGCCCTGCATCCACATTCTTACTTCTCATAGTCTTTCTCGTTTCGTGGAAAGTTCTCATTTTCACGGAAATAATCCTTTCACTGAAATAATCCTTTTAAAGAAAAAATGAATATAGTTTGTTGACATAGTAGTGTTCTCAAACAGAGAGATTCACCAAATATGGTCCATGAAGGTCTTTTCAGCCTCAGGCTCGTCTAGACAACAGTAGTTTTGATTGGCCTAATTAAGTTTTTCAGCCCACCTAAGAAGGGGCGTGAGAGTGTGCTTTATTTGAAACATTTACCTGCTGTCAAATCAGCAAAACAAGGTACTGGTAGTTAAAAACTTAATTTAGAGTAAATATTTCATAATTATTAAATAATAACTTTGTGATTGGGATCTTAGTCTGTCTTGTGCTGCTGTAACAAAATATCTGAGACTAGGTAATTTAATGAACAGAAATTTATTGGCTCACAGCTTTGGAAGTTGGGAAGTCCAATGTCAAGGTCCTGGCATCTGGCAAGGGTACGTTATCACATGGCAAAAGGCAAGAAAAACAAAAAGCGGGCTAATTCATCCTTTTATAATGGCATTAATCTTACCCACAAGGTCAGATCGCTTCTCAAAGACCCCACCTGTTAATACTGTTACAATGACAATTTCAACATGAGTTTTAGAGGGGACAAACTCATGTTTCTCAAATCATGTGTTATTCAAACCACAAGTTAATTTACTCATTTTGAGTTCCAGTTGACAAAATTATGCATTATTTTGACACCTTGATTTTAGCAAGAAGAATACTACAGGTTAGTATGTAGCTCAGTGATTTAAGAAGTGAAAGTCTTAAAATAGTTTTTGTTTTCAGGCGTTGTGGGAACACCTGGATAGTTACTATTTTCCTTATTTAACAAATCCTTCTTGAGGGCCCACTAGATACTGTGTGCTGTTTTAGATCCTGGAAAGTGGTGGTATTTAGGCTGAGCCTGAAGTACAAGGAAGAGTTAGGCCAACAGCAGAAAGGATAAGATAAAGGGCCTGAAATGGGAAACAGCTTGGGTGTTCTAGGGACAGAGAGGAAGCCAGCATGGCTAGATCCTGTGTTAATCCATTTGTGTCACTATAAAGGAACACTTAAGACTAGGTAAGTTATAAAGAAAAGAGGTTTAATTGACTCCAGTTCTATAGGCTTCACATGAAGCATAGTGCTGGCATCTGCTTCTGGTGAGGCTTCGGGAAGCTTCCAATCATGGTGGAAGGTGAAGGGGGAGCCAGTACATCACATCACGGGTAGGGGAGGTGGCACACTCTTTTAAACAACAGATGTCACGTGAAACAACTGAGCGAGAACTCACTTATCACCAGGGAGACAGTGGTAAGCCATTTATTTATGAGGAATCCAGCCCTAGGACCCAAACACCTCCCACAAGGCCATACCTCCAACATTGGGGATCACATTTCAACATGAGATGTGGAGGGGACAAACACTCAAACCATGTCAGATCCCAGTGAACAAGAGAAAGAACATCATGAGATGGGGTTGAAGTGTTAGGTAAGGGCCAAGATACATGCTTTTGAGGAGTTGAAATTTTATTTGAAATGCAGTAGGAAGCAGATGAAGGGGAAGTGGCATGTTCTGGTTAACAGGTAGGGTCATTCTGGCTACTGTCTGGCTAATGGATTAGAGGAGTACCAGGGTGAAAGTGGGAAACCAGATAGAAGGCCATCTGATTACATCCATCCCTGCTCAGCTGGGGGCAGCAGCAGTGGTGATGGAGAGGAGATTGAGATAGAGGAAGGGATCAAGCCTGACACTAAGGTTCTGGCTGTCAGAAATGGTAGGAGGGTGGGGTAGGGCTGTATACTGAGGTGGAAAAGACAGCGGGAAAAGCAGAGAAAATCTCAGTGGGAGAAAAATCAAGAGTTCCGTTTTGGGTGTGTGAAATTTGAAGTGCCTGTGATATATTCAAGTGGAGATGTCAGTGGGCTCTGAATACAAGAGAAGTCTGAGCTGATGGTACGAAAATGGGGATTATCAGCTCATAGGTAATGTTGCCAACCATGTAAATGGAGGAGACCACCTTGTGGGAGAGTTGTGGATCTCCAAAGTATACTAAGTGAAAAGCAATTTGTAGAGCAGTTCTTACAGTACAATCCCATTATTTGTGTGTTCATGCACATGCACACATACACATCTGTATATAAATGCATAGAAAAGGTGGCAGAATAATGGTCATCATAGATCTTAGAGCTGAGGAGGAAGGGACATGGGAAATGGGAGCAAAGGAGGATATTTCCCTTTGCTCCATGTACAGTGGGCCATGTTGTCATGGTGTTTAATATTCACTTATTTAATACTCATAGTAAGCCTTTGAGTTAAGTGTTCAGATTATCCCTGTTTTTCAGGTGGGGAAGCTGAGGCACAGAGAGATGAAGCAGTTTGCCCAAAGTTGCAGAGGTGGTTGGTGGTAGAGTGGGATGTAAACCCCAGGTACCTTTGCTTTCAGAGCCTAACTTTGCAAGCTGTGCTAGGTGTCAGAATGTGAGTGTGTCTGTATGTATGTGCACGTGTGTGCACATCGTCAGAGCTTGACGGTCTTGGGAGGAATATGGCCTGTTTCTCCTTGCCCCCCTTCCCTACCACCCTCAGGCTTTTCTCTGGCTTCTCTTTTATATGGGGTGGGGGTTTCATATAGCTAATTATAAGGTGGTTCAAATAGTGCCACCTCTTAAGATTTTTTGTGTAGGACCAAATTTTGAGTAGACCTAAGAGTGGTTTTTATTACCCTGTAAGTAAAGCAGTTCTTGGCACATAGTAAGCACAAGTAAATGCGTGAATGAATTTCAAATGAATGATCAATTACCTTATGACCTGGGTATGGTTGCCTCTTGGAATTGGGAGCAGTCACATCTTTTTGTGCCCTCCCTACTCCCCCTACCCGCTTAACTTCCTTTGTTCTCCTTGGGTTTGTAAAAGTGAAAAGAAGAGAGGAGCTTTTTCATAAAATTTAATACCAAGGGTAGCTCAAAGAGCCCATGTGAAAGATTCGGCAGCTGAGAGAGTTTGTGTGCACAGCATCCCACTTCTGTTCGATTGACTCTAGGGAACGTAACAGGTGAATTCTGTGTCCGTGAACCTGGACCTGTAGCATTATGATCTCTTCCTCCTGCAGGGGCTTTAATAGCAGATGAGATGGTGACTATGTTGTTACTGCTCATTCAAAACTGATCAAGAGGCCGGGCGTGGTGGCTCACGCCTATAATCCCAGCCCTTTGGGAGGCCGAGGCAGGCAGATTGCTTGAGGCCAGGAGTTCGAGACCAGCCTGACCAACGTGGCGAAACTTCCTCTCTACTAAAAATATAAAAATTAGCTGGGCGTGGAGGCTGGTGCCTCTAGTCCCAGCTACTCAGGAGGCCAAGGCACGGAAACACTTGAACCCAGGAGCTGGAGGTTGCAGTGAGCTGAGATTGCACTACTGCACTCCAGCCTGGGCGACAGAGTGAGACTGTGTCTCAAAAACAAAACAAAACAAAAAAAACTGATCATTAATGAGTCATGCTTAGTAAACGCTGAAGTCTTCAAACTTTAGAGGAGTAATGATATCATCCAGCTAATTACTCTTAATAATACTGAAAAATCAAACTATACCTTAGATAAAATGCAATTTGAGGAAAACCAACCTTTATTAGTTCAAAGCCAGGAGACGGGAATGGCAGCAGAATGTTCTCTCAGAGGGTTACTGACCACAATTTATTCAGCTCTGAAAATTCCCTGGCAGGGACATCTATCAAGATTAGTTTTTCTATGCACGCTTATATACTTCTACACTCCTTTCTTGGACCTTAATATGTAAGGTCTTCTTATCTTGAAGACCTTACATATTAAGTGGAATGGAGCTGTAAATATCTTAGACTTGCCTGTCTCCCCCATACAAATTTGCCACTAAGGTTTTCATCACCTACAGTTTGGGTCACCTGAGGTATATGAAGCAGGCCAACTAAGATCTGCATAGTGAACTTTTAGGATGTATCTAGTTTGACATTTTCATCGATTGAAACTAAAAATTTTGCTTTATTCTTGGTGTAACGTTTCATTTTTGCAGAAATGTTCTAGTGCTAGTGGTGCTTGAATGTAAGTTGTCCATCATTGGGTTGAAAATAGGGTTGTCGGGAGGCGGAGCTTGCAATGAGCTGAGATCCGGCCACTGCACTCCAGCCTGGGCGACACAGCGAGACTCCGTCTCAAAAAAAAAAAAAAAAAAAAAAGAAAATAGGGTTGTCTAGTACAGCAAACTCAGTGTTTGTAGAAAAAAGCCCTGTGGAAGAGAAAGCCTCTTTCAGTAATATTCTAGGCAGTGCCAGTGTTGTTTTGTTTCTGTTCTTGAATTTACCTCAAGAGGGCAACAAACGCTTTATTTTCAGATAAAAATTCATATACGATTTGGGTTTTCATTGCAACACATGTCATGAATGGCTCTTGAGAAGTAATAAAAGTACAATATGGGAGCCATAAAACCATCAATAAATTACACTGAATTCTGCCAACACACACTTTAAATGTTTTGCTGTTTTCTCTTAGTCTCTATATTTTTGGGAGATAATCTGAAAAAAAAAAAAAAACCCGATTTGTGGCATTTTGTTTCTTTGTTGGGGTAGAGTTTTACTACAGACCCCTCATAATAGAGTTTGTATTTGTTTTGAGGGAAACTTTGTATTTGAAGAAATAATAGTCTTGTTCGTGCTATGGAACTAGAGACACAAAGTATTTTCAAGTGTTGGCATAATCGTGAAATAAAAAGCAGCCCAGAGAAGTTGTGGTTTTGACATAATGTGGCCCTCGGAAATGTTTGGATTTGACCTTGCCCTTCTCTCTTATCCTGCACAGAGCGAATGCGTGAAAACTGGTTGGTTTGCACAGCGTAGCCCACCTCTCTTAGATGTGAGGTGATGAACTTTGTTTATTTTACTTTGGTTTTTGCTTGCTGGACTACATAGATGTAAACTGACTTTCATTAGCTTAGCAGGGTTTTTTTAAAGATTAATATTAAATTAGGTTAAAGATGATATATTGAGACCGATGAGTCAGCAAGCAGCGTTTAAGGTTAACAGTCTGTTCACATTAGGGTCAAGTTTTACTGCTGTGTTAGCTCAGGTGTCCCTGCTTTGTTTTCATATGTTGAACCTGATTAAAGTTTTGCTTCTTAAAAGAATAGGAGTTAAGGTAAAGAAAAGCTCCAGCAAGCAGAGAGCCTGGTTATTATTTATGGCAAGCTAGTAGCAAGCCGTGTGTTACATATTCTTGCGGATGGAAAAATTCGAAAGTTGAGTGAACAGAGAGTTCAAGGACAAAACAGGTATGGCTTTTGTGAAGGCTCATTAAATCAAGCAAAGTGCTAATCACTCAGTACTATCAGCTGGACTGAGATTCTTCAGTAGTCTCCAGAGAGCAACAATTACTGGTGACTGTCATCGTGTAACAATCAGGCTCTAGAGATGAAAAAGACCGGTAGTGGGATCTGAGTCACCCATTCACTAGAATGCAAATGTTGCCAAATAACTCGAACAACCTTTTAAAATGGTTTTATTCCTTTTTAATCAGCTTTGCCCAGAAGCAGTTTTACATTCAACTTTAAGGCTCTTTGGCTGTTTTCACAAGATGCAATTTAAAAGGGTAGTTACCCATTAAAAAGTGGGTGAGTCATACTTTCTCCCTGTGGAATTTTAAATTCATTTCCGTTCCTTCCTCTTTTTCCTCCCCATTAATGACTTTAAATCCTCCAACTGTGTTCTTACCTGTCTTAGAAAAGCTGAAGTACTAGGTAATGCTAGGTACCAGGCCCAGAAGACAATTTCGTAGACTTGCAGAGCTGCGACAGAAGCAAAAGGAACCTACAGAGGCCTGAGAGTGACTGACTGTGTCCCTGCTGCCCTGGGCCTCATTTCTGGCAGCCCTCAGGACCTTCTGCATTTCTGGGCTTTGACACTGATACTCCCTACCTCGCACTTTTTCTGTTGACCATTTTACTTTCTCTTTTGGTCACCCAGATTTCCATACATGGTGACCAGGATCCTTAACATTGGCCGGAGAACGTAGGATACAATCTTAGTCACTTTAAGGAGTTGATATTGTTTTTCTTTCAGCATTTTATTTGAAACAAATAAAAATTAAACCGTTTTCAATGAGCATCCACATACCCATCATCTAGATTCTATTATACTTGCTTTATTACATATCTGTCAGTTCCACTATCCATTCATCAGTCTCTTTCATGCATGCTTGCGCTCTCTTTTTTGATGCATTTCATAGTAAGTTGTATGCTTCAGTATGCTTCTCCCCAGATACTTCATCATGCATATCACTGACTGGTGTTCACTGTTTGCAGTGTTTTTCTTTCGAAGTAAATTTACATACAGTACAAAACAACGTGTGGCATAATATATATATGAGAAACACATATATTAAGTATACCATTTGATTATTTTTGACAAATGCATATACCTGTACTACAAAGTCGTATTAAGATACAGAATGTCACTGTCATCCCAGAATGTTTCGGGGGAAAGTTCTCACATCCCTCTTCCTAGTAAATCCTCCCCTGCGCCTCCCAGAGGCAGCCATTCTTCTGATTTTTTTCCCCATCACAGGTTAGTTTTGTCTCTTCTAGAACTTTGTATAAATGGAACCATGTAGCATACTCTTGTAGGCCTCTCTCACTGAGCATAATATTTTGAGATTTATCCATGTTGTTGGGTGATTCATTTGTTGTTACCTATTTAGTGGTGAGTGATTCTATTGTATGCAGAGATCACAGTTTGTTTACCATCCTTCTATTGATAGATGCCTGAGCTGTTTTGTTTGTGGCCATTATGAATAAAACTTCAGTGTACATTCTTGTATAAGTCTTTTTGTGGCTATATGTATTTATTTCTCTTGGGGAATAAATAGACATGGAATTGCTATATAAGTTTAGTTTTACAAGAAACTGCCAGTCATTTTCCCAAAATGGCTCTACTATTTGTACTCCCACCAATAATGTATGAGCATTTGATTTTACCACATCTTCACCAACATATGGTGTTGTCAGTCTTTTTAATTTTAGCCATTCTAGTGGGTGTATAATGGTGTCTCGTGGTTTTAGTTTGCTTTTTCCTGATGACTAATGATGTTGAACACTTATGTGCTTATGCTATTTGTATATTTCCTTTGTGAAGTATCTGTTAAAATCTTTTGCCCGTTTTTGATTGGGTGGTTGTATATGCTAGCTGCCAGTCCTTTGTCAGCTCTATATTTTGCAAATATGAAAACCCAGTCTGCAGTTTGGCTATTTGTTATATTAATGATATCTTTTAGCCAGTTTTTAATTTTGGTAAAGTAGAATTTAGCAGTTTTTTCTTTCGTGGTTATTGCTTTTCTGTATTGTCTCTAATAAACCATTGCACATTCCCAAGGCACAAAGATATTCTCCTGTGTTTTCTTCTAATTACAGTTTGAGCTTTCACTTGCAGGTTTATGTTCCATCTTGAATTAATTCTTATGTGTAGTATGAGGTGGGGATCACAGTTTCTTTTTCCCCATATAGACATCTAGTTGCTTTAACATTACTTCTTTAAAGACTTTCCTTCCCCATTCGGATTATATTTCACTTTTGTTAAAAATCGAAGGACTCAGTAGATGTGGGCTGGACTCTTTTCTGTTTCATCGATCTGTTTTCGATCCTTATGCCAGTGCTACACTGTTTTGATTACTGTGGCTTTTTAGTATGTCTTGAAGTCAAGTAATGTGAGTCTTCTAACTTTGTAATTGTTTTTCAAAATTGCTTTAGAAATTCTAGGTCCTTTGCATTTCTATGTAAAATTTAGAATCAGCTGGCCAAAGTCTATTAAAAAGTATAATGGATTTAGAATTGTGTTAAAACTATAGAACAAATGGAAAGAATTGACAATTTATTGCTTCTTCCAATTACGAACATAGTCTATCTCCTTGTATACTTAGGTTTTTAAATTCTCTTAGCAATCTTCGTTGTTGAGATTTTGTAAGCCTTTTGTAAACCTTTTGTAAACAAATTTTTTCAAAATATTTGTATGTGTTTTGGTGCTACAGTAAATGAAATGTAAATTTCATTTTAAAATTTTATTATTATTATTTTTGAGTGGGAGTCTCGCTCTGTCACCCAGGCTGGAATGCAGTGACACCATCTCAGCTCACTGCAACCTTCACCTTCTGGGCTCAAGCCATTCTCCTGCCTCAGCCTCCCGAGTAGCTGGGATTACAGGCATCCACCACCATCTCTGGCTAATTTTTGTATTTTTAGTAGAGATGGGGTTTCACCACGTTGGCCAGGCTGGTCTCAAACTCCTGGCCTCAAGTGATCCGCCCACCTCGGCCTCCCAAAGTGCCAGGATTACAGGTGTGAGCCACCATGCCCAGCCCTAAATTTCTTTTTTTTCAAATTTTTGCTGCTAATATATATATACATACAATTGATTTTTATATATTAATGTTATATCATAAGACCTTACTAAATTCACTACTTAATTCTAAAAGCTATTTTTGTAAATCCATTAATATTTACTTCCTAAACAATCATGTCATCTGCAAATGTGCCTTTTACTTTTCCCTTTTGGATTTGCATGCTTTTCTTTCTCTTGCTTTACTGTACTGCCTAGGACCTTCGGTACAGTGTTAAACAGAAGTGGTAAGAGTGGGCCTCTCTATCTTGTTCCCAGTGATACAGGGAAAACATTTTTATTTCAGTATTAAGTGCAGCCTGTGGGTTTTTTATAGTTACCTGTATTAGATTGAATACGTTTATTGAGAGGGTTTATCATTAACTCATTTGTCTAATGCTTTCTCTGCATCTATTTAAATGGTCATATGATTTTCCTCCTTTATTGTGATAATATGAATTATTTTGATTTTTTTTAACATTAAACCTTACAGTTCTAGGATAAACCCTATTATATCATCATCTTTACATATTGTTGGATTCAACTTACTGATCCTTTGTAGAGGATTTTTGTGTCTACGTTTATACGGGGTGGCAGCCTGTAATTTTTATAGTTTTGTTGTCAGGTATTAGTTGTTGGTATTAGTATAATTCTGGCTTCACAAAACAAGTAAGGATGTGTTGTTCCCTCCCCTATTTTCTGAAACTGTTCATGTAACATGAATGTGATTTCTTCCATAAATGTTTGCTAGAACTCACCAGTGAAACTAGGGCTGGAATTTTCTTTATGGGAGGGTTTTAGATAATTAATTCAGTTCATTTAATAGATATGGAGCTATTCATATTTTCTGTTTCATCTGTGTCCATTTTAATAAGTTATGTTTTTCAAGGAATTTGTTTCATTCATTTTGTCAAATATTTTGGTATTACGTTGCCTTATTAGGCTTTTAATGTCTGTGGAATCTTAGTGATCACCCCTGTTTCAACCCTGATACTCATCATCTGTGTTCTCTCTATTTTTCTTGTTTACCCTAGTTAGGGGCTTATCAATTTTGTTGTTCTTTTCAAAGAAGTAGCTTTTGGTTTTGTTTATTTCCTCTACTCTGTAAACTTCTACTTTTATTTTTATTCTACTTTCTTTTGGTTTAATTACTCTTCTTTCTCTAGTGACTTAAATAAGGTCACTGTGACCGGGCACAGTGGCTTGCGCCTGTAATCCCAGCACTTTGGGGAGGTGAGGCGGGCAGATCTGGCCAACATAGCGAAACCCTATCTCTACTAAAAATACAAAAATTAGCCATGTGTGGTGGCACGCACCTGTAATCCCAGCTACTGGGGAAGTTGAGGCAGGAGAATCGCTTGAACCTGGGAGGCGGAGGTTGCAGTGAGCTAAGATCACGCCACTGCCCTCCAGGCTGGGTAACAGAATGAGACTCCTTCTCAAAAAAAAACAAAAAGATTGGCCATCATTTTAGACCTTTTCCTCAAATCACTGCTTTAGCTGAATCCCACACATTTTGATGTGTTGTATTTTAATTATTCAATTCAAAATATTTCTTAATACCCTTTATATGTATATATATATTTTTGATCCATGGAATGTATAGGAATGGGGTGTTTAATTTACAAATTTCCAGACAATGAGGTTTTTCTTGATATCTTATTAATTTCTAATTTATTTTCATTTTGGCCAAAGAACCTACTCTATATAATTTTGGTGTTTTAAAATTTATTGAGACTTGTTTTATGGCCCAGCATATGTGGTCTCTCTTGGTGAACATGCCATATATGTTTGTAAAGAATGTATATTCTCAGTTGCTGGGTGTCATGTTCTATGAATATCAGTTAAACCAAGATGGTTGGTAGTGGTGTTCAGGTAGATTTTATTTTTTATTCTTTTGTAGTTTTGTCAATTGCTAAGAGATTGAAATCTCCAACAATGATTGAGGAACTGTCTACGTCTCTCTTCAGTTATATTAATTTTTACTTAATGTAATTATTTTGAAAATCTGTTGTTAGGTGCATACACATCTATGATTGCTGTGTTTTCCTGATGTATGAGCTTTTCACCATTATGAAATTACCTCTTTATCATCATGAGATGTCCTTCTGCATCCCTGGTCTTGCAGTTTACTTGGCATTAATTTAGCTGTCACAGCCTCATGTGCTTACTGTTTGCCCTGTGTATTATCCTTTGCCATCCATTTGCCTTCCACCCGTATGTTTCTTTATCTTGAAAATGCATTTCTTTAGACAGAAGTCTACAGTAATTGGGTCTTTTTTTTTTTTAATCCATTTTGCTCATGTCTGCCTTTTAATTGGAGTGTTTGTTAACATTTGTTGTAATTATTGATACATCAATTTAAGCTGATGGTTTGATTTGTATCTACCAGTTTAATCATCTCCTCACTTTGGTTTTCAGTAGCCAAGAATAATAGTTGTAATGAATACTCTTGTGGTCTAATTCTTTATAATGTATTTTTTCTATATCCTTTAATAGGGAATGTCTTCTTAAGAGAAAGGGAGAAGACTCCTTATATCTAGTACAATGCCTTGAGCATAGAATTCTGGTACTTAGCTAAGTGAATGCAGTGGAAAGAACTTTCCCTTAAGAATCAGGAGACATAGCCTCCAGACTTATTTATATTATTATTTTGCATTATTATCTAGTTTAATTCACTATTTTGTGTGTGTGATTTAGTTTCCTCATCTATAAAAATGAGGAGGTGTAGGACTGTATTATCTCTAAAATTATATCTGTCATCTATGATTGAAGCTTTCTAATGGAATGAGAATTTTTATCTAAAAGATATGTTCACAAGTTATTCTTCATTTAGCAACCACTTTCTGACAATCATTTTCTATGTTTTTATGTATATAACCCTTAAATTTCAATGTGGATATAATATTAAAAGAATATAATATCTGTGATTCTTTTTTTCTTTTCTATTAATAATGTGTTGCTGCTCGTTCTTTAGCTAGACGAGGGGACTACAAAATGATAGTTTTTGTCAGCCATGAACAGAATCAAACCTCAAACAAAATGTTATAGGTTGTTTTTATATATCTTAAGCCCTGCCAGCTAATATGATAGGGCACAACGGTCTTTGATTAGTCTGTAAGCTACAGTGCCACCAGGTTGGTTTTTCATAGGTAGTACTCATTTTTAAATCAAAATTATTTTCTTTGTTACTTCATTTTGTGTTGGGCAGTGGTTAATTTATAGAACCTCATGACAAAACCACCAATATCGAGGAAGCAGACTTGACTACCATCTCAAAAAAAGATTGGGCAGAATAGTTATTTTTAAATCCTCAAGCACATCAAACAACTCATTTAAGTCTAGAGTATCACTAACAGAGCATTGGGCAGAACTTCAAATTTTATTGAGATATTTTCAAGATACGGTGATAGTTAAGAAGAGGAATTTGTTCATGGTGCTGCTGCCAAGGAGTTACACCAATAACTCGAGGTGTTATCAACAATTCAAACAAATCTGGCTGTTCAAAGAAGTGGGTATACTCCACTGACTTGTTTTGGGACCATAGATGGAGAAGAGATTATATGTTGTGACTAACGAAAATGAATATTTCATCTCTGTACCATTTTTTACTGTGCAGTCTGGTTTGAGCAGGTTGACTATGAGGTTGCAGGATGTCCACAGAGGGAATGTTCTGTAAGCCTTTCAGGAACTTGAGCCTTGAGTTCTTGTGAGAGTTTAAGCAAGACTAGACTCAGGCACATCCAGTTGCAGTAAGGACAGAGGTTTTGAAAGAGGAGCTGCCACGAATTATTCGTAATGAGAGGTGCCCTGTCTGATAACACAGCTTCTTGGAGTGAAACAAAAGATAGTTTCCAGAAGATAATGAAGAGACTTTAAAATCAGTGTGCTGTCTTCCTTCCATCAGTGTCCGCCTGGTTGGGCCCTTAGTGCAAGGAGACGGTGATGATAGATAGTGCTTTTGTCAAAAGGTCACTTTCTTCTTTCCAGAAATAGAAATATGCTTCCCAAGAAACAACCTAAATCTATTTATATTTCTGCCACTTCTAGCTTTTTGTTCTGTAGTCGTTTCTCTCTTTCTTTTTTTTTTTTTTCTGTAAGTCTTATCCCCCCAGCTAGATCCTTAAGCATGTCTGGGACAAGAACTATTATAGTTTTACTTTCTGAAGAATACCTGGCCTACTGCTAGGGACCTTCTAAGGTTAACTTTTTGCAAGAGGAAAGATGAACTGTAGATGTATCTGGAGGCTGCTGTTGGAGTGAAGAGAGACCTCCTGTGTTCCCAGTTATGCCTAATTCATTTATTCCTTCTTCAAATTTGTAATTTTTTTTTAAATGACGGAGAATTTTTAGTGTTGAAGCCTTTTAGCCTCTAGACGTGTTTGAGACTGCCAGCTTTCAGAGGCTTCCTGTCCAGATGGAGAGACAGACGTATCCACACATAACAAGGCAGACTACTTGTAGTGTGGGCAGGGCGCTTTGAGAATGGGAGCGCTGAGATCTCACTGGGGGCGGAGGGGTTCTGGGAAGATGTCATCGGGGGAGAAATGTATTGGAGCTCTGTTTTGAAGGCTGGTAGCTTTTGCTTTTTGTTTGCTTTTAAATTCCTGGGTTATTGTTCCATTTCTCTTCACCCCTGCTACACAATTTTTAAAAATTCTGTCAGCGTAAGGTTTTGGCTTAAGCTATGCTTCACAGAGAACATTAGCATCTTTTATCGCTGGTGCCATTCCTATGGCATACAGAAAAGCGTAGGATTCAACATAGCCCCATATTGTTGGGCTGTACAGGCTTAAAATGAATCTGTAATACCACAAAAAGAGCAGAAGAATTGGAATCAGAGGATCCCTTTTGAGTATTGGCTTTGTCTCTCAAGAAGTTGACAGAGTTGCTGCATGCGGAAGAACTTGTAGCCCCCAAGAGTATGGGAGTTGGACTGGGTACTGAAGGAGAGCCATGCTTTTGGATGGCTGTCTAAATGGCACATACTGTTGGATAGCTACCTTGGTGATACAGGGGGATCACATTAATAGCAGGCCATAAAATATCAGCTTAGATTGGTTGAAAGCCTATATGTGCATATTTGCATATTAAAGAATAGTTATGTTGATATGTTTACATCTCTGTTAAATGAATAATTAGATTTAGTGAGATGCAGGATTAGATATAGTATTATCCAAAAATTTTCATGAGAATACAGTAAGCCTATGGGAAAAATTCATTGTTTTGTCATTCAAATTTGATACAAATTTCTGTTTAATTGCTTTTCGGATGAAACTATAATTCTGGAAAGAGGAAATGTAGTGAAAGCCTTTTTATAAATATAAAATATTGACTTTTCAAAACCTGAGTTGTTTTTTTCTTCCTCTATTTCTGTTACTGCAAAAGGTAATGACATTTCCTGCCTGAGGAAAGACATTTTTGAAATGGAGTTAAATTATTATTTGAGAATAAGGTTTCCTTCTATGGCCTGTACTATATTCTGATGACTTATAAAGAGACCTTGTATAGCAGTGTCCTCTATATGTCCTTGGTGGGGCCTTTGACATTCTGTGCAATAGGAAGACTAGCTAATAAATTTTCTCTTTCCTCTACACAGATTCCCATTTGTGTAATTGCCTCCCCTCTAGTTTTTCCCAGTGATGTAAGCTACTATTATGCCACTACGCTTGCTAACTTAATGGTATCACTGTTAAGAAATAACTGCAAGTTTTTAAAAAATACCAATTGGAATGCCTCATTCTAGGATATTCTCATTTACCTTTAAAAACGTAGTCATTTAGAACTTTTTGCTTTCTGGTTTTTTTTTCTTTTTCCAACCTTTGTATTGTGTGCCTTCTTCATAGTATATGAATATTTATTTTTATTTGAAAAATGTTTTCCCTCAAACCCAATACTTGATGCTAGAGAAAGGTGCATTACGTCTCTTCTGTGGCATCATGTACTCCTGTTACTGCGTGCCTTAGTACCCACCTGTTTAAGAGGCACAGGACCTGATGATTCTATTGTTTCAGAGAAGCCAAATTAGTTTGAATCCTGTCTTAGGCAAGATTTGATAAGGTCTGAGCCTTTTTTCTGTCTCATATTTCATCTTTTAGTGACTTTGAACTACTCGTTTACCTTTAGTCCTGTTGCCTCTGGTAATCCTACCTAAAACCTCGCAGAATACAGAAATAAACAATGCAAAAGAGTTCAGATGTCCAGAATGAAAGACTTGAGAATTTGTTCTCTAGATTGGTGATTCTTAGCTTTCTTAGTTATTATTACCAATAAATAAGCCCGTTTTTATTGACAATTAAGAATGAAACAGTGAACCTCACAGAATTAGTTACAAAAATTACAGAAATGTTATGATTTTTACTTTTCAATGAAGAGCAATGAACTTCTTCAGAAAGAAGGAAAATAAATGGCAATTTTTTTTAAGGCTTCTCTCATCCTCCCCCCAAAATTGAGAACATTGTAGAAGGGTGCATTAAGAAAAATGGTTGGGTTCTAAGAATTGAGAGATGTTGGCCGGGCGCAGTGGCTCATGCCCATAATCCCAGCACTTTGGGGGGCTGAGGCAGGCGGATCACTTGAGGTCAGGAGTTCGAGACCAGCCTGGCCAACATAGTGAAACCCCGTGTCTACTAAAAATACAAAAAAATTAGCGGAGTGTGGTGGCACATGCCTGTAATCCTAGTTACTTGGGAGGCTGAAGTACGAGAAATGCTTGAACCCAGGAGGTGGAGGTTGCAGTGAGCCAAGATCGTGCCACTGTACTCCAGCCTGGGCAACACAGTGAAACTCCGAATCAAAAAAAAAAAAAAATTGAGAGATGTTGAAAAGCAGAGAAGTCTGGGGTCCATGCTGAGTTGTCTAAACAGTGTGGTAACTGGAATACAGAGCAAGGACTTTGAAGTCAGGTGGACCCAACTTCAGATCCTAACTCCAATTTTATTAGCTCTGTGTCCTGTTTACTCCCTTTCAACTTCAGTTTCACCACTTGTGAAATGGAGATAATAGGACACACTTCATAGAGCTGGTGGGAGGATTCAGTACTAGAGTGTGTGGCACAGAGCTTGGCCCACAAAAGACTGTAAATGTGAGCTCCTATCCCCTCACTTCACTAGCCCTGCTAGCAAGAGACTTACTTCTCTGCCTCTTTGGCCAGCATTAAGGCCACTAACTCAAACAGCATGAATCTAAAGTGGTGCTTGCTACTCTGATACGTGATTTTAGTAAAAGACAAAAGTGATTGGTAATTTTGTAAATCATTGCTAAGATTAATAGACTTGGTGAAAAGACTTTTGTGTATATAGAAGACATTTCATCTAAAATATTCCTGTAATCATTACATATACCCTCCCCCCTTTTTTTCTTTCATTTAAAATGACTCAAAAATATAGAGTGGGAAATAAATAATGCAGATGGTTTTCACTTATGTGAAAAATGGTTGCTAGGAATTGAAAAATAGGTTTTCACAGTTAAAATCACTGCTTTCAAGGAGATTATGGTTGCAGCTTACTGCAGGGGAATAATAATGATAATGATGATAATAACATTACTATGCTAGCTCAGTCACATCAATCCTATGAGGTGTAGATAGTATATTATCCTCATTTTGCAGATAAAGGAACCGAAGCACAAAGAGGTTAATAGCATCCTCATGTGCATAGTTAGGAAGTAGCAGAGCCAGGATTTGAACTTAGACAGCCTGGTTCCAGAGCCTACACTCTTTACCACTATCTCATGCTAGGAGGACAGAGAGAAGGCAGTTTTTTTGAGAGGGAGTAATGTCTTGAAACCTGCAACAGGTTAATTATTTTAGACTTGCTCTACAGGTATTCTGAGAGAAGCCTCACAAAGTGTATTGGAATTACTATAGAGACCAGACCAGATTACTGCATGAAGCGGCATTTAAGTGACATGTTGACCTATGGCTGCACAAGGCTGGAGATTGGGGTGCAGAGCGTTTATGAAGATGTGGCTAGAGACACCAACAGGTAAGATGGTGGCAGGTGATCTTGCACAAGCCTTCCTCCAGCTTCACCAGTTTTCTCTACATTCATACCCAGCCTTTCTTCATTCTGACCAGTCTTAGGGAAAGAAGTATGGGTATTCCTCCTTTTCGAAGTTCTTTCGTCTGTCTATCCTCTTACTTCCATCTCCTCCTTCCCTCATTTTCAGTTTTTCTCTAGTGACTCTTTTCCAGCAGCCTGTAAACATGCTCATCTCTCTCCCTCTTCTTGTCCTACACAGCCTTGTCCATACAGAAAGCAGGGGAGAGGACTCAGGGTTTGTAGTTTAAAGCAGGAGAGAAGGCCAAGAACAAAGAAAAGAGTGAGGAATGTTGAAGAGATTCATTTCTGTGGAGCAGATACCAACTAGCAAAAAGTATGGTGATGCCATGGTTGTAAACTTTGAGAAATTCGGGAATGCAAGGAAAGAAGGAAATAAGAGTTGTTAGAGCTTTATTATGCTCCCTCTAGAAATATGTCTTTTAGTTGAAAAGAAAATGCCCGTGAAAGGTTAACTGTATAAGGAACTTCACAGTTAATTGCTAAATTAGTGGAGTAGGGGAGACAATTGAGAGTTTATTAGGCAGCTGAGATGATTGACTAAGAATTGTAACGGTGGGCTTCGGAGGAAGGATGTGTTGAGTTGGATGTTAAAGGCCCCTTTATTCTGTAGGGTTTCGGTAGATGTGATTGGTGTTGTGCCAGGAGAAGGAAGCAGAGGGGAACTAGGGAGACAAGCACTGATCAGCGTCTTAGAAACAACCAAGAGGAATGCCAGGCCGAGGAGGATGGAATTTTCCCTTAAGGAATAGAGATCTGTTGAATATTTTTTAGCATGGGGAAGAATCTCATGGATATCATGTTTAAGAAAGAGTAACTGAATAGGATGCTTTTATGTGGGAAAAGGCTTCAACCAGGGAAACTGTGGAGTGGTGTAGCCTTCAAGGGCTGTGCTAGAGAGACACCTGGGCAGATGGAGGGGAAGGTGAAGCTTTCTGAAGAATACGACATCTGAGTTGAGACTTCATGGAAGAGTCTGAGTTGGTCAGGTGCAGAAGAGGAAGATTGAGGCAGAAGGAACATATGAACAAACTCCTGGAGATGGGAGTGTCTGGCACATTTGGGGAATTTGGAGTGGCTTAGTTTGGTTAGAATGTGAGATAGGAGAATGATAAGAGATAAGGCTGAAAAGCAAACAGAGGGCCTGGTTATTAGGGGCGTGAAGAGTCAGCCCAGGGAGGCTGGACATTAATCCAGCGGAGCAAGCCACCAGCAGGCTTAAAGCTACAATGTGATGGAGCATATCTGTGGCTTAGAAAGATGCCTTAGTTACAGTGAAAGGGGCAGGTCAGAGAAGAGCAAGTTGGAAGGGAGATCGGGTACGAGGCTGTTACAGAAATTAAGCAGGAAATACCGATGTCCTGGAAAGAAGTGAGTGGTGGTGGTGGTGACTGACTGGAAGTGAGGATAAGAGAGAATGGGAAGTCAAGGAGGCTTGGAGAGAACATGGGTTTCATTTGGCTACACTAAGTTTCAGGTACCTGTAGAATAGCCAAGTGAAGGTTTGCTTTAGAGCAGGACTAGGCAATAGACAATTCAGCAGTGATCAAAATGTTCTGTGCTTGCAACCAAGTTTTCCATTTTAATTCTTCTAAATATAAATTTTAATAACCACATGTGCCTAGTGGCTGTCATTTTAAATAGTGCTGCTTTAAAGTATTGGTTATTTGGGTTTGGAATTCAGGAGACAGGCCTGGCCTTGTCCTAGGAATTGGGAAGTCATTAGCAAAAAGAGATTAGAAATTGAAGTCATGGAAATGGATGGGAGCATTCTGAGAGAGTGAGATGGAGTCTGTGGTTTTTAGGATCCTTCTGCCGTGAATGGGAACACCTTGGTGGCAGAAGGATTGCCACAAGGCTTCAGTCTAGTTGCCCAAAACTATTATTAGGACTTGTTTCCTGCTGGATGTGGCTCTAGAATGCTAAATTAAGATGATTTATCCACGTGACCCCAAATGACTCTGCCTTCTCCCTAAGTCATTCTCTCTTTCTACTGTTTTTTTAAGGCTCCTCCAAACCCACCAGTGAAATCTATTTTGTATTATAGGTTTCAGTCTTCCTCTCTGTCTATAAATTATTTCACAAGATCTTTAAAGGAAAGAACATAGCAGCTTGCTGCTTCTGCATGGTTTTGAGCTTTTAATTTTTAATACAGATACTTACATTCATAAGGTTATTTTGACGGGTGATGCTAAACCAAATAATTTTAATACACGTTAACTTTTGCTACCCCAATTCTTTACTTTCAAGACTTTGAGTAGATGCGTAAGGGAATTTCTGAGAAATATCTCAGAAATAAAGTTATTTACTTCCAGGCCTCCTGAGAGGTGGGGATGTAAAAAATAACTTTCTGAGGTGTCTTTTCCCCCAGCCATATGATTTTGGTTATGGAATTTCTGTTACCTGTCTCAGAGATTGTTTTCCCCCTGTTTCTTGTGTTAACTTTTTCACCCATTTACACAAATAGGTAGTGATTTTCACAGGTAGTGATTTTCTTTCCTTAGGGGCCACACTGTGAAGGCAGTGTGTGAGTCATTTCACCTGGCCAAAGATTCCGGTTTCAAAGTGGTGGCCCATATGATGCCTGACCTGCCAAATGTGGGACTAGAAAGAGACATTGAACAGTTCACAGTAAGTGTGGCTTCAGCCAGGCGCATTCAGAATGCCTCTGCATGTTTCTTATCCCATCTGCTCTTGTTGCCTGTTTACTGATGTTTTCCATTGTTAAAGAAATGCATCCTTATTATAGAATACTGGAAACACAGTAGGGTAAGGGACATCACCCACAGCCCCATCAGACAAAACTCTTAACATTTTAATGGGTTCTTTCCAAGATTTTTCTATGCTTAGGCTTTTTTGAGGGTGAGGTTGTCTCTGCAAATATAACACAGACATACAAATATGTATGACATAGGAAATTATTGTAAAAGTTTTTTCACTTAACATTATAACAAATGTTTATCCATGTTGTAGCATGGTCTCTGTTAACATGTTAACATATTTAAATGGCTTTTTAATTTAATATGCCATATCTTGCTTAACCCCTTGCAAGTTTTTCAGAATAAGGTATTACTGGTTTTTTAATATTATTTAAAAAACACTGCAGGTAAATGAGTTTATGTGTATAATTTTTTGTCGTATTTAGGTTTATCTGTTTATGATAAATTCCATGGAGTAGAATTATCAGGTAAAGGTAGAAACATTTTAAGACTCTCACTCTGTTAATAAGTTGCTTTGCAGAGAGTTATAACAATTTACACTCATTTCAGCAGAGTTTTTCTTCACAAATAATTCTCTCCTGTTTATTTTCTATGTATGCTTATACATGCACACACACATATGTACATATATTTTACTCTTTGCTAGTCTGATCGAGAAAAGTGCCATTTTAACTTGCATTTTGAAATTGTGATAATACATTTTTCAAGTTTGTATTTACTAATTACATTTCTTTCATCTTTTTGGAGTTGTGAGTTTTTATCCTCTGACTCATTACTCTATTGGGATAAGAATATTTTTAATAATAGTTTATGTGAACTTTTTAGGTAAGGAGATTATGGACTCATTGTTTTTTATATTTGTTTTAAATATTTTACTTAACCTATTATTAACCTTTTAGTTGTGCTTCCATTAAGTTGATCTTTTTTTTTGTTTTTTCTTCAAATGCTTCTAAGCTTAGAACTGCCTTTCTGTTCTTTGAATTTTCACTCTAGGTTGTTTTATTGTTGTTATTTTAACCCTCACAGTTTCTTGATCCATGTTAACTTTGTTGTGGGAAATGAGATTGGTCAGGCCTTTAGTTTTTCTTCAGATTCTCAGATAGGGCAAGTGTGTTTTAGGGATATCCTTTTATTGAAGGCGATGACAATATTTGTCAAGTTATTTCATCTATAAAAGTACTTTTAATTTGCTCTGTTTAGAAAAATGCAGTTCACCATGTCTTATTTGTGAAGTTAATAATTCTTTCCTCTCAAGAAGTTTACTTTTATTATTTTTTAAGTTGGTGAACTGCACCTGAGGACCTGTTTATGAGATAACATTAATTCACAGATATCCCTCTTCGTAATTCCCCCACACTGGCTGTGTAATAGATTGTGAGTCTGGTATCCTCCCCTCAGTAACTAATAGCCAGGTGCTCAGACTCCAGGCCAAAAAGGCACCTGAAACACATATTATTATTATTATACTTTTAAGTTCTATGGTACATGTGCACAACATGCAGGTTTGTTACATATGTATACATGTGCCATGTTGGTGTGCTGCACCCATCAACTTGTCATTTACATTAGGTATTTCTCCTAATGCTATCCCTCTGCCTGCCCCCCATCCCATGACAGGCCCCAGGGTATGATGTTCCCTGCCCTATGTCCAAGTGTGAAACACACTTTTCTTTAGCACAGCTCCTAGGTGGACCAGTAGGATAGCCAGAACTCATAAAGTGTAAGTGCTCCTGAAAAATATAGTATGTTTCATACTGTAGCAAGCCATAGCAAACAGCTGAGTCTTGCTATGTATTTTCCTTGGTGTCTTCAACATAAGGAATAGTTCAGTAATAATATTGCAAGGACTACCCTTCCTGTAAACAGATTTATTTGCTTGTTTGTAATCTTTGCAGGGAAACACACAGGGAATATGAGTGGATCATATTTCTTTTCTAACTGCGTCCTAGTAAAGAGTAACAGAAGGGAGCTAAAATGAAAAATATGAGTTCTTTCTAGAGAAGAATTCTCTACAAATTAAATTGTTTTAAAATAAATAATTTTTAGAAATTGATAAGAGACAAACAGCTCAGTAGGAAAATGGGCAAAAAACTTGAACAAGCATTTCACAAAAGAGAATATTCAAATAGCCAATAGACCTGTCAAAAAGTTCTCAAAGTAATTAATCTTCAAAGAAGTGAAATTTAAAACTACAATTGGTTTCTCAGTTTTCTATAGCACCTTGGTCTTGTATTGTGGCTGTAATTTATCTTATCTCTGAAGAAATTTATTACAGATATTTTTTATACATTTTATTTTTCTTTATGCAATGCCTCTGTTTCCTTTTTTCCTTTTTGTTTTGGTTGGCCCCTTAATGTCCTAGGCTTTCCCCAAGTTTATGATGATCTTCAGTCAATTTCTTATGCCCCCCCCTTTTTTTTTTTTTGAGACGGAGTCTCGCACTGTCGCCTGGCTGGAGTGCAATGGCGCAATATCAGCTCACTGCAGCCTCTGCCTCCCGGATTCAAGCAATTCTCCTGCCTCAGCCTCCTAAGTAGCTGGGATTACAGGTGACTGCCATCACACCTGGCTAATTTTTTGTATTTTTAGTAGAGACGTGGTTTCACCATGTTGACCAGGCTGGTCTCGAACTCCTGACCTCGTTATCCACCTGCCTCAGCCTCCCAAAGCGCCGGGATTACAGGCATGAGCTACTGCGCCTGGCCTAAAGCAATTTCTTATGCTTTTAAGAGTAGGGGATTGAAAAACTGGATGGCAAGGCCTGTGTGCCTAGCTTGCAGGCGTGCTTCACTGAAGAACATTCTTTTAGCAATAAGCTCTCCTTTCTTTAGGTTATTCCTAAATGTCAGTATGGTGAACTCTTATGTAGAGCCATTTGATTCATCCAGAGATGAACTCTCCAACTTCCTGCTTTGGGCTGGGTGGCCTGGGTATATCTCAGGAAGTTGGTTGCTGACATCCAGAGAGTGGGGCGGAGAGTCCACCAGTCTATGTGCTGGCTTTTCCCTGTTTTCAGCCTTGGTCTTCATCTAGACTTTCCTTTGTACTTGGAATCTCAGAGCCCGGAGGCTTTCCAGTTTCTCCAGGGACTAAACGTTCTCATCTCCCTGTTCAGGAAAGGCTAAGGGTTAACAGATAATTCCCTCTATGTACACACTTGATCCAGTACCCCTGTTTTTATTTCCATGTCTCTCCTCTGTCCTGCCCAGTTCTTGGTACCTCTGATCCGTGAGCCTTTCTGAGACTCGGCAGTGCAATTGAACAGGGCTTTCGTTTCTGTCTCCTTTTGCTGTTTTCTTTACTTGCAAAGTCATTCACAAGCCTTCCTAGTTTCTGTCTTTGAAGAATTTGTTCCCATCTTGGGTCTCATCCTTGCCTCCTTTCTAGTCCTCTTTGTTATTCTGGGTTTATACTTTTTAAAAAATTCTTTCCTGTTCCTTTTCTTTTTTTTTCTTTTGAGACGGAGTCTCGCTCTGTCACCCAGGCTGGAGTGCAGTGGCGAGATCTTGGCTCACTGCAACCTCCGCCTCCTGTGTTCAAGCGATTCTTGTGCCTCAGCCTCCTGAATAGCTGGGATTATAGGCACGCACCACCACATCCAGCTAATTTTTGTATTTTTGGTAGAGACGGGGTTTCACCATGTTGGCCAGGCTGGTCTCGAACTCCTGACCTCAGGTGATTCGCCTGCCCCAGCCTCCCAAAGTGCTGGGATTACAGGTGTGAGCCACCGCGCCTGGCCCCTGTTACTTTAGTGTGGTTTTGGAGGGAAAGAAAAGAAACACTTGTTTTAATTCTCTAGTGTTACCAAAAATTGAGAACCAATCAATTTTCGTTCTTTCCAAAGGAATGTATCAGTCCATATGTCTCTGAAACTTATTATACAAGCACCAGAAGTACCTTTCTAAATCCCATGTTCAAATGTGGATTCAGACTGGGTGGACAATGGCTTCCATATGTGCTCTTTGTGGAAAGGCTGCAGAATATTTATTAAAGACCCGATGATTCTTTAAAATACAAATATTATAGGAAAATCACACAATAACAGAAGAAGATCTCTGAAACTGAATAGTACATAAAGAATACAGCATTTAAGAACATGATAGATGTCAATGAGAGATGGAAAGGTCTATCCTTACATTTCTTTGTAAAGCAAGTTTAACAGTGAAGAGCTTTGTAAGAATGATGTGGCAAAGATAAAAAGGATTTTTTCCAGTTTACAAGATAGAGCCCTGCCAGCTGAGTAGATACTCCTGCCAAGGTGGGAGTGAGAGGGGACTGTGTTGAGTCCACTTTCATTTCTCCAAAATATATTATGCAAAACAAGATTAGAACAAATTATCATTGCCAAGTCATGGAAAGGAGAATGCCTGGTGTCTCATTGCTACATCCCAAAATAAAGAAAGAAAGCAGCCAGCTGGGGTGATACAATATAAGAAATGACTGTGGCAAAAGTAGATGAGTTAGATGTATTGCTCAGTGTCCGGATAACAAATGGACGACGTGTAGCTCAGGATAGGAATGGTGCCAGTTGGCTTAGGGACAAAGTAGTCATATTCAGGGATCAGCAAACTTTTCCTCTAAAGGACCCTATAGTAAACATTTTAAATTTTGTAAGCCAGATGATCTCTGTCACAACTTTTGAAATGTTTAAACAATTAAGTATATTCCATTATTAAAGGAAGATATACTCTAGAAGTGAAGGCAGACGTTGAATAGATTGTCATGTGGTGATAAGAAAGAGGTAATACTGGGTTCAATGGGATTTTTTTTTTTTTAAGTGGGACAGCTAGTATTTGAAGGTCAGAAGGGCCTCTCTGAAGAAGTGGTGTTCAAACTGAGACCTGAAGATTCGCTAGATAAAGACAAATTGATGAATTTTCCAGGCAAAGGAAATTGCCTTTGCAGGGCTGGAAAGGCAAGATGGTGAGGGGTGGCATGAGATGAGATTGTGCAGGAGACAGGCTGGAATGGTGAGGGCCTGGTGCAGTCCAGCACACACTTGCTTTGCCCCAGTGAGGCTACAGAAACAAGGAGTTTCTGTTCTGTCTTATGCCCTACCTGGTCAGAAGCAAAGGCTGCCCCAGGGCCTACAGGGTGTGCCAGAGAAGCTGTCCAAGGGTTGAGATTTCACCCTGGGTGATCTCTGCATAACTAATGGAGAAGTCATTTTCTGTTCTCTATTCACAGGAGTTTTTTGAGAACCCTGCTTTTCGTCCCGACGGTCTGAAACTCTATCCTACCCTGGTGATTCGTGGGACCGGGCTTTATGAGCTTTGGAAATCAGGAAGATATAAGAGTTACTCTCCTAGTGACCTGGTCGAATTGGTGGCTCGGATCCTAGCCCTCGTGCCTCCATGGACTCGAGTGTACCGAGTGCAGAGGTAGTGTGTTATCTTTTATTCCTAAAATAGTTGGTGACTGGTCTGTTCACCATTTCTCATGGAAATAGTCTGATTTCATATTAAGGGTTTTGGATTTTTTAATGGAAATAAGGTAACTGGAATGCTATCTGTAAATAGAGAGGCATGGAAATCATAGCATGTCTAAGCCACTTTGCCAATATCGTATTTATTTATCTACCCATTCATTCATGAGCCTGGAGATGGAGCCATGACGGTCAGTAGGCATGATGCTTGCTTCCCAGCAGCTTATGGTCTAGTTCAGTGTTTCCTCTTCCAGGTCTGCTTCCGTCTAGATGCAGTAATGGGTGTGAGCATAAGAAGTGTGGCCATGTGTGCAATCTGTGTTCTAGAGCCTCTGAAAGAAAAAGAGTAGCAATAATCACTCTTTACAGATATTAATGTAAATATAGAGGAAAGGTGATGTATTTCTGATGGCATGAAGAAAATAAAATAATCTGAACTGCCTTCTTCCTAGGAAAGAGAAAGTAAGATCTCATTTACAATCAGGAACCTTATTTGCCTATTTATACATACATACATACATACGTACATACTAGAAACATAACATAACTTCACAGAAAAATTTTAGAAGCTGTAAAATTTTCTGTGTACCTATAATCCTAACAAAGCCGATTCCCACACACACGTTCCCACCACCCTGCCAAAAGCTACCCAGGCTCCAATATTAAATGCAAGGCCAGAAGGAGACTGCAGATGCATTACAGTCAGCTGCTAGACCAGGACTCCACTGAGCACAGAAACTGTGTGACTGATCATGTAAAGCAATGAACACTGGAAACAAGCAGAATTAACTACTTAAGGAAAATTATCAAGGATATAAAGTAACGGACTTACTTGCAGGTCAAAGGACATTTACATGATACTTCTGCTGCATACTGATTTCTCACAGTTTTAAAATCACTGGCCAAACTCCAGGATCTAAATTGCCTATATGATCTTTATTTTTAAAAATACACCTAAGAATACTAAGGAGATTTTAATAGAAAAATCAACTGTCGAAATTGCTTGCGTGGCCCTTCCCCTTGTTGTTCAACCCTTCTGAAGCAATTGAGTCCGAAAGACATTAGGTGGCGCAGAGCAGTGTAGGTGTCCACGTACAGGAGGCAGGGAGCCACAGCAGTCCAGAGCAGGGTGAGAAGGTCACTCATTCACATGCAGGAGGCAGAGGCGTGGTGCAGGCTGTTGAAGTCAGAATGTGACGAAAAGGGCGTTCATTGCCACCAAGGGCAGATCTGGTACAGGATGTCAGAGCTGTACATCCTCTAGGGGTGGGTTGGGGGTATATGCAGAAGAGGAGACAGCAAGAAAAGGCCAGTTACTTATGGGGAGTTAATCTGGCAGATATATTAATGATAATGAGTGCTAGGTTTTTTTGTTATCTTAGAAGTCAATTACAAATGTTGAAAAAGGAGAAAATTACTGTGAGCATTGTGGTGTTTTGGAATAGGAGATATTGGTGTGAACTCATAGTTTCCAACGTTTAGGTAGTTGTAGAAATAAGTGTAAATGTAATGAATAACAACACAGTCAGCCCTCCATATCCTCAGATTCTGCATTCTTCATATTCAACCAACTGCAGATGGAAAATACTCAGAAAAAACAGTGAGTGGTTGTTGCATATGTACTGAACATGTACAGATCTTTTTTCTGGTCATTACTCCCTAAACAATACAGTATAACAACTAGTTATAGTACTTACACTGTATTAGATATCAATAAGTAATCTAGAGGCCAGGCGCGATGGCTCACACCTGCAATGACAGCATTTTGGGAGGCCAAGGTGGGTGGATTACCTGAGGTCAAGAGTTCGAGACCAGCCTGGCCAAGATGGTGAAACCCTGTCTCTACTAAAAATACCAAAATCAGCCGGGCGTGGTGGCAGGTGCCTGTAATCCCAGCTACTCGGGAGACTGAGGCAGGAGAATCACTTGAACTCGGGAGGCAGAGGTTGCAATGAGCAGAGATCATGCCATTGCACTCCAACCTGGGTGACAAGAGTGAAACTCCATCTCAAAAAAAAAGTAACCTAGAAGTGATTTAAAGTATACAGGAGGATGTGCATAGGTTATATGCAAATACTACACCATTTTATATGAGGGACTTGAGCATCCATGGGTTTTGGTATCTTTGGGAGTCCTGGAACCAATCTCCTTTGGATACTGAGGGACAACTGTAAATATAGTGTGTGTGTGTATGTGTGTGTGTGTGTGTGTGTGTGTGTGTTTATAGCAGTGAGTGCACCTAGTTTCGAGTGAGCACAGCTGATTTCCAGATCTTGGTCTCTAAATGCTCTCCATTACTAAAAGGAGCATCTTGTGCCAAAAAGTAAGGAAGTGTTCAAAGAAGAAAGGGGAAGCTGGCTTAAAGGGCTCCCATTGGCCAAATCTGGGACAATTTGAGCATCAAAATAAATATTGATACTAACAGATTGTAACCAGCTGAATAAAATAGGAATCCACAAGTTTATACCGATATACATAATTAATAAATTGTGTAATTCAGAAACATAATATTTGCAGTCAGTCTTCATCATTCTCAGATTCCTTATTTGCAAATTTTCCTACTCACTAAAATTCATTTGTGACTCAACTCCAATACTGGCATTTTCATAGTCATTCTTGGGCATGCTTAGCAGTGAAAAATTTGAGTTGCCCAGCATATCACCAGCTGAGGTCAAACAGGTGGCGCTCTGCCTTCTCATTTCAGCGCTCACACTGAGAGCCAGTGTCCTTTTTGCAGTCTGTTTCATGCCATGTTTTTCAAAGTTTTATGCAGTTTGTTGAGGATTTGCTGTTTAGTGTGGCCCCCAAGCATAGTACTGAAGTGCTGGCTATTGCTCCTGAGTGCAGAAAGGCCGTGATGTGCCTTCTGAAGAGAATACATGTTATGTAAGCTTTGTTCAGGCATGAGTGATGTGCTGTTGGCCATTAGTTCAGTGTTCATGAATCAATAGTATATATAAGTTGTGTTTAAACAGAAACACACATACAACAAGATTATGTATTAATGAGTCGGCAAAAATATTGTGACCAGGACCTCACAGGAACCTAACCTGGTATTTTCCCTAGGAGCAATTGCTCAGTGTTCAATTGCAAAGTGTGTTGGTGACACTTTGTAGAATGTAACTACTTACTGCCTGCTAACAGAACTAGAACCGACTACCAACTGTACATAGTTTGAAAGTATCTGCCCCACCATACTTAACAATTACAGAGTGAAAGAAAATAACCTAATAGTGGGAAAACCTGGCAGCTGATCAAAGTGAACATTATCAGTAATAGGACAAATCTCAATTCTGGGCCACCTGATAGAGGGTATGAGAACATAGCATCACTTCTCTGTTACTCAGCCAGAACTTCACGATCTGAATCCAATAGTCAGGAAATGTTAGACAAAACAAAATTGAGGAAATTCTAAAACATAACTGGCCCGTAATCTTCAAAAGTATCAGGATCAAGAAAAGAGTTCCAACTTGAAGGAGACCATGCAGACATGACAATTAAATACAAGGTTCTGAACTGGGTCCTTTGACTGTAAAGGACTTTATTGGGACACTGGTGAAACTCACATGGGGTCTAGGATTAGACACTAGTGAAGTATCCATGTTAACTTCCTCATTTTGATGGTTCTTTTGTAGTTGTGTAAGAGAATATCCTTGTAGGAAATATTTAAAGTATTCTCAGGGCGTTGAGACATCTTATTTGCAAATTAACTTTCAAATAGTTCAGGAAAATAATTATTTGTACTGCACTTGGGACTTGTGTAACTTTGTGATTGTTTCAGAATCCAAATTAATACAATAGACAACAAAGATGCAGTAAATAGCATTCACAGAGACAAAAGAAAAAGATTATTTGCATGTGTTATAACTGACTCAAGCAACCAGAGAGCAGTAAAGCTGCGGCTTCTCAGCCGCAGAGCATGGCAACAGATAGCACAAAATAGTTAGCAATTTCACATCCAGAAATACCAAAAGTAACAAGGCATGGATCTCACAGGCAATCAGATGAAGAATTTGCATTTTCTCCCTTCATTTTCAGCTTAAATTTCTTTCTGCTGTAACCAGTGAGTCAAAAGCAGCGGAGACATTGCTATACCATTAAAAGCTTAATTTTATAGACTTTTAAATACCACTATGGGACATTATCCTGGCCTACCAACAACTGAGAAAATAAGGACTTGAAGAAAACGAGGGCAGCAGATATAGTCTCTATAGGAAAAATGTAAAGGAGTGATGACAGGAAGAGTGGAGAACACTTATATGATACAACCAAAAGGTCATATGATAAGAAAGCCATGACATTATTAATAAGCAACATATAAGGCCTGTTAAGGAAACCTGGCTGTTCTCAGTTCTTCTGATACGACCCCGTTACACTTCTCCTAGGGAGAATTGGCCCATAGGAGAGTCCACAAGCTCTGATTTCAGGAGGCCCAACTGTCACATATATTCCTCTATCAATACATCACTTACAGAGCTTATGATGAGGAGTGGCACAGGTAGATGTAGGCTTACAATTTCGAAGTGACACTCTTACTTCACACATAGGTGGGTGGATTAAAATGTAATGGAATAATGTAAAACAAGAGGCAGTAGTGCAATCTCTTTCAAAATGTGGAATTAGTAATGTCCTCAATGAGTCTGAGGGCAGTTTATTGTTTGAAGATTGTGGTGACTCAGCTCCTAACATAGTAATGCCATTGGTGAACGAGTCATCCAGAGTCTAGCTGTGATGTCAGGTTTTTATGCTTTAGGACTGATAATGTAGTTAACTGTGAATATGATCGTTTGCTAGATTTTGTTTAGTACAAAGACTAATATCTTCATAGTATTTTCCATTTTGTTTTATTCTTATTATGTAGTTTTGGTGCTTTTGATATGCAACTATGATACTTGTTGTTAAACATGTTTCTGTTAGAATTCTTTTTTTTTTTTTAATGTAGCTTACTGTGGACTGAGGTTCAATAAAGCATTTACTTTTTTGTAAGCATGGGGAGAATTCCGTGAGATGCATTATGTTACTTTATGTTTCGCATTGAGTGTTTACTAAACTATTACTGTGACTGCCTGCATAAGAACTCATTCATATTTATTATATTTTGCTACTTCCTTTTTACCCATTTTTATCTCCACATTTTCTTTGTATATACCACACTGAAAAATGATTCAGATTTATTTTGTATTAGAACTTGCTTTTTATTCTCAACAGCCACTGAAACTACTGAAATTTTAGACTAGGCTTATGCAGTGCTGAGGTAGCATATGAGATTTCACGTTCTAGTCAATGTATTACATCTTGTGTTTCTGCTGTGTACCACCACTCCATGATCTCATACACTTCCCTTTTGATCATGTGATTTTATACTCCCCCCACCAACAGTCTGTAGAATATTACTAATTATCCAGATCTTATGTTTCTTCCTGATTTCTAGCCATAAAATATTCTATTTACATGAGCAAAATAATGTTTTCTCTGTAGAACTAAACCACTTTCAATATATGTATTAATAACAAGTTAGCATTATTTTTCCAGAAATTTCCTTACAAAGTTGGAGTGCATCTTTACATACCAGTATATTTTATACACTGGCAAATTTGCCATTGGCACTTTCGTGTTCCATTTCTTAAGGATTTAGAATAATCTTCATGGTTATAAACTTAATGGCAGAATAGTACTCTGCAATTTTAATTTGTATTTTTCAGTAAACTGTTCACCTTGTTAGACGTTTAGATTGCTTCCAGGTTTCTTTGATTTCTTCTTCCTTTTTTAAATGTAATTATCCTGGCCTCCACTACAGCTAAAATTCACGTACATAGAATTTTCTACTGCTGGTGAAGTAATCTCTTAGAGTAGTATAATCTGGGCGAAGGATTTCCCGTGGTAAAGGATCTAAGCATTTTTTTCATTATTATTATACTTCTTAAATCCTTTCTGGAACAAGGGGAAAATAAATAAATGTTACAGCTTTTGCTGTGAATATTGATATGGCTTTCCAAAGGGATTATACCAGTTTAGAGTAAACATTTACTGGTTTTATCACAACCTCTACAGAATTGGGTGCTTTGTAGTATTTTTATTTTATTTAATTAAGGGTATTAATTTGCATTTTCCTAGTTTCCCTTGTAACTGGTTATTATTTGTGTTTCTTCTTACGTCAGTTGTCTGTTTATATTTAATTTGCCAGTCGTGAAATTTGGATTATAAATATTATCTTTTTATTGAGAAAGCTCAAAAAAGTTCATAAATGTTGCCTCATTTTGAATTCTTTCCTCTCACCCAGACGAATGGGAGACCGGGAAACCAAGAGGCCACATTTATGTTCGTATAGGACACTTAGCACATAACAACAGTCTAATAGCTGTGTTCTAGTAAAACAGCTTCATATATTTATTCGAAAACCTTTAATTCAGCCAGCACAGTGGCTCACGTGTATAATCCCAGCACTTTGGGAGGCCATGGCAGGTAGATTGCTTGAACCTAGGAGTTCAAGACCAGCCTGGGAAACATGGTGAAACCTCCATCTCTACCAAAAAATAAAAACACTTTAAAAATTAGCCAGGCAAAGTGGCACATGCCTATAGTCCCAGCTGCTCAGGAGTCTGAGGTGGGAGAATCACTTGAGCCTGGGAGGTCATGGCTGCAGTAAGATGTAATTGCTCCATTGTGCTCCAGCCTAGGCAACAGAGTAAGACCCTGTCTCCAAAAAAAAAAAAAAAAAAAAAAACCTGAAATTCCATTTCAAAGTGTTTTAAATTTTATATTCAGATTTAACTAGAATTTGCTATGTCTGGACTTTTAGAAAGAAACTTGTATCAGGCTGGGCGCAGTGGCTCACGCCTGTCTTCCCAGCACTCTGGGAGGCTGAGGCGGGCAGATCACCTGAGGTCAGGAGTTCAAGACCAGCCTGGCCAACATGGCAAAACCCTGTCTCTACTAAAAATACAAAAAAATTAGCCGAGCGTGGTGGCGGGCACCTATAATCCCAGCTACTTGGGAGGCTGAGGCAGGAGAATTGCCTGAACCTGGGAGGTGGAAGTTGCAGTGAGCTGAGAAGATGCCACTGCACTCAGCCTGGGTGACAGAGCGAGACTCCGTCTCAAAAAAGAAAAGAAAAAAATTAAAAAGAAACCTGTATCAAAAGCTAGATAGTAAAATTTTGATATAAAAGTGCTCAGAAAAATGTTAATTGCTAACTTAAACATTATAGCCAAATGTGTATGAGAAGGCTAAGTGTTTATACAGCATCAAGTGGCTGAGAAACTTTCTGATTTTGGAAGAGAGATTCATGGGGATTTTACTCAGCAGTGTTTTTTGTCTAGCTTCAGCCTTAAAGTTTTAGAGCAATTCTGAGACTGTAGAAAATTGGTGTTAGTCTAAGACTGCAGTTAAGCACCCTGACTCAACGTGTTTAATTTGATATTAGTGATGTCTTGCTAGGAAGAAACCATTGGCAAAGGAGAAAAGTCTCCCAGGATATTTAGTTCAGATGATTTTTAATAATTATAGATTATTTATTTTTGTTTTAAACCATTGTAAAGGAAAATCATTTGTGTCTTTCTGTTCTGTGCCTTTAGAAAATATGCCTAGCCTCTATGGAGGTTCACCTAGTGGCAGCTTCCACCAATTACAGGCAACACACTGTTGACTGGTGAAGCTGAACTTACAAGGTTTATGTGGAGAAGGAACTTTTTTTTTTTCTGAGATGGAGTCTAACCCTTGTCACCGAGGCTGGAGTGCAGTGGCGCAATCTCAGCTCACTGCAACCTCCGCCTCACAGGTTCAAGCGATCCTCCTGCCTCAGCCTCTTGAGTAGCTGGGATTACAGGCTCCCATCACCGTGCCCAGCTAATTTTTGTACTTTTAGTAGACACAGGGTTTCACCATGTTGGCCAGGCTGGTTTCGAACTCCTGACCTCAGGTGATCCGCCTGCCTCGGCCTCCCAAAATGCTGGGATTACAGGCGTGAGCCACCACGCCCAGCCGAGAAGGAACTCTTTTTAGGCAGGTATCAGAAGGGAGAATGGAGGAAAGGAAGATAATTTAAGTGAGAACACAATGTTTCACACTTTTAAAATTGTACTGTATTTTACTGATACATTACTTGATGTTTTTAATTGGTTATTTTCCCCACCCTTCCCTACCCATTACCTTTTTAAAAAAAAAAACTATTTATACTTTTTAGTTTTATGACAGTTGAGTCAGTAACATCTTCCAGGGGGTTTTTATGAAGCAGCATCCTAATAGAAGATTCTGTTCTAGCCCTGAAGGGTGCAGTCAATGATTAAATGTAAAATTCTGTCCAGACACATGATGAAGCCACATTAAACTGTTGCTGCCCTCAGGCTATTTGACAGCTGTCTGCTGATGTGATATTTAAATCATGATGAAACAGTAGAATAGGAATACCAATTCACAAGCCAAACATGTTTCTGAAATATGAGCAACTGCAGACAAAAAAAGGCCTAGACATCACTTGAAAGGTTTTTGATGAGCAAATTGCAAGTATCAGCACCTCTAATCTTGAAATCTTACCTGTTGAAATAGAACAGTGAATATTCTTGTATGTAATCAGTCTTCAGGCCAAGAAAGTGGAACTCGATTGAATCAAATTGGAGAAACCTAAAAATAATTTTAACTCCTACCTAGATGAATGTAGCAAGCTCAGATGGTCAGTAATCTCATCTAGGTTTTCAACTCCTAGAAGACTGTAACAATGCCTGCTTATATAGTCCAGATTGCTAACTGCAGTACTCTGTCCATTGAACATGCTCAGCATACATAGAATTATCTCTTTTCATTTTCAGTGAAAAAGACTTTGTCACTGAAACTGGCAATTACCACATTTCTGTTCCTTAATGAGGAAGAACTTACATCTGGTATACTCCCGGCACGATACTACCGAAAACCATTGAATCCATGTTGCATTCCTGTAGTGGCAGACGTAAATTTAAGGACATTTGTGAATTGTTAGCATCAGCATAAATGCTTGTGTTACCAGGTCCTCACTGACGTGTGCTCTCTGGTAATCAGGGCCAGCTTCAAGGATATGTGACCCATGCAGTCTCATAGGGTCTTGCACTTGGCTTAATGCTCTGCTCTCACCATCTTGAAATTATTAATAATTTTTTTCACAAGGACTCTCGTGTTCTCATTTTGCACCGGGCCCCACAGATTGTGTAGCAGCCTCCTGGGTCTTTTTATCATGCACTTCTGCCTACCAACACTGTATGTAAAACCTTCCCTAGATAGTTTACATCTATTGAAATTTTAATGTCTTTTAAAAGTACCAGTTTGTTATTAAAAGTATTTGTAGAGATCATCTCCCCTTGCCTTCCCATCTCCCCTTCCCACTGCCTGTGGAGACAGTGCCCCCGAAGTATGGCCAGAAGCATGTCTGGCACCTGACTGATGCAAAGGTAAGGGGAGGGAGTGCAGAGATGGCAGCTGCAGTTTTTGGGAGATTAGTTACATTAAGCAAAGAAGTTACTTGATTTAGCAAACGGGTAGATGTCCTAAAGATAAGGAGAGGCAGTTTTTTCACTCCCTGAAGGGATTTACAAACATTTAAAAGGTGAAAACTGAAAAGAACACCAAGGTACCATGTTAGTATTGGAATTATCAGTATGAACTTACGGGTTTAAAAATGTATTATATACACACACACACATATATATATAGAGAGAGAGAGTTATAGCATGTATGTCTATATATAAAAATATCTGTGAGTGTGTGTGTATGTGTGTATGCATGCATATTTTTCTTAGTAGTGTATACTGAGAGGTTCTAGAGGCAGTGACACCCCAGCAGTAATGAACACAGTGAGTTCCAAGACCATAGTTTTTATTTTTATTTTTTTTATACTTTAAGTTCTAGGGTACATGTGCACAACGTGCAGGTTTGTTACATATGTATACTTGTGCTATGTTGGTGTGCTGCACCCATCAACTCATCATTTACATCAGGTATAACTCCCAATGCCATTCATCCCCCCTCCCCCCTCCCCCCTCCCCATGACAGGCCCCGGTGTGTGATGTTCCCCTTCCAGAGTCCAAGTGATCTCGTTGTTCAATTCCCACCTATGAGTGAGAACATGCAGTGTTTGGTTTTCTGTTCTTGTGATAGTTTGCTAAGAATGATGGTTTCCAGCTGCATCCATGTCCCTACAAAGGACACAAACTCATCCTTTTTTATGGCTGCATAGTATTCCATGGTGTATATGTGCCACATTTTCTTAATCCAGTCTGTCACTGATGGACATTTGGGTTGATTCCAAGTCTTTGCTATTGTGAATAGTGCCGCAATAAACATACGTGTGTATGTGTCTTTATAGCAGCATGATTTATAATCCTTTGGGTATATACCCAGTAATGGGATGGCTGGATCATATGGTATTTCTAGTTCTAGATCCTTGAGGAATTGCCATACTGTTTTCCACAATGGTTGAACCAGTTTACAATCCCACCAACAGTGTAAAAGTGTTCCTGTTTCTCCACATCCTCTCCAGCACCTGTTGTTTCCTGACTTTTTAATGATTGCCATTCTAACTGGTGTGAGATGGTATCTCATTGTGGTTTTGATTTGCATTTCTCTGATGGCCAGTGATGATGAGCATTTTTTCATGTGTCTGTTGGCTGTATGCATGTCTTCTTTTGAGAAATGTCGGTTCATATCCTTTACCCACTTTTTGATGGGGTTGTTTGTTTTTTTCTTGTAAATTTGTTTGAGTTCTTTGTAGGTTCTAGATATTAGCCCTTTGTCAGATGAGTAGATTGCAAAAAATTTTTCCCATTCTGTAGGTTGCCTGTTCACTCTGATGGTAGTTTCTTTTGCTGTGCAGAAGCTCTTTAGTTCAATTAGATCCCATTTGTCAATTTTGGCTTTTGCTGCCATTGCTTTTGGTATTTTAGACATGAAGTCCCTGCCCATGCCTATGTCCTGAATGGTATTACCTAGATTTTCTTCTAGGGTTTTTATGGTTTTAGGTCTAACATTTAAGTCTCTAATCCATCTTGAATTAATTTTCGTATAAGGAGTAAGGAAAGGATCCAGTTTCAGCTTTCTACTTATGGCTATTTTCCCAGCACCATTTATTAAATAGGGAATCCTTTCCCTATTTATTGTTTTTGTCAGGTTTGTCAAAGATCAGATGGCTGTAGATGTGTGGGATTATTTCTGAGGGCTCTGTTCTGTTCCATTGGTCTATATCTCTGTTTTGGTACCAGTACCATGCTGTTTTGGTTACTGTAGCCGTGTAGTACAGTTTGATGTCAGGTAGCATGATGCCTCCAGCTTTGTTCTTTTGACTTAGGATTGTCTTGGCAATGCGGGCTCTTTTTTGGTTCCATATGAACTTTAAAGCAGTTTTTTCCAATTCTGTGAAGAAACTCATTGGTAGCTTGATGGGAATGGCATTGAATCTATAAATTACCTTGGGCAGTATGGCCATTTTCACGATACTGATTCTTCCTATCCATGAGCATGGTATGCTCTTTCATTTGTTTGTGTCCTCTTTTATTTCACAGAGCAGTGGTTTGTAGTTCTCCTTGAAGAGGTCCTTTACATCCCTTGTAAGTTGGATTCCTAGGTATTTTATTCTCTTTGAAGCAATTGTGAATGGAAGTTCATTCATGATTTGGCGCTCTGTTTGTCTGTTACTGGTATATAAGAATGCTTGTGATTTTTGCACATTGATTTTGTATCCTGAGACTTTGCTGAAGTTGCTTATCAGCTTAAGGAGATTTTGGGCTGAGATGATGGGGTTTTCTAAATATACAATCATGTCATCTGCAAACAGGGACTTGACTTCTTCTTTTCCTAACTGAATACCCTTTATTTCTTTCTCTTGCCTGATTGCCCTAGCCAGAACTTCCAACACTATGTTGAATAGGAGTGGTGAGAGAGGGCATCCCTGTCTTGTGCCAGTTTTCAAAGGGAATGCTTCCAGTTTTTGCCCATTCAGTATGATATTGGCTGTGGGTTTGTCATAAATAGCTCTTATTATTTTGAGATACGTTCCATCAATACCGAATTTATTGAGCGTTTTTAGCATGAAGGGCTGCTGAATTTTGTCAAAGGCCTTTTCTGCATCTATTGAGATAATCATGTGGTTTTTGTCTTTGGTTCTCTTTATATGCTGGATTATGTTTATTGATTTGCATATGTTGAACCAGCCGTGCATCCCAGGGATGAAGCCCACTTGATCATGATGGATAAGCTTTTTGATGTGCTGCTGGATTCGGTTTGCCAGTATTTTATTGAGGATTTTTGCATCGATGTTCATCAGGGATATTGGTCTAAAATTCTCTTTTTTTGTTGTGTCTCTGCCAGGCTTTGGTATCAGGATGATGTTGGCCTCATAAAATGAGTTAGGGAGGATTCCCTCTTTTTCTATTGATTGGAATAGTTTCAGAAGGAATGGTACCAGCTCCTCCTTGTACCTCTGGTAGAATTCGACTGTGAATCTGTCTGGTGCTGGACTTTTTTTGGTTGGTAGGCTGTTAATTATTGCCTCAGTTTCAGAACCTGCTATTGGTCTATTCAGGGATTCAACTTCTTCCTGGTTTAGTCTTGGGAGAGTGTAAGTGTCCAGGAAATTATCCATTTCTTCTAGGTTTTCTAGTTTATTTGCATAGAGGTGTTTATAGTATTCTCTGATGGTAGTTTGTATTTCTGTGGGGTCAGTGGTGATACCCTTTATCATTTTTTATTGCGTCTATTTGATTCTTCTCTCTTTTCTTCTTTATTAGTCTTGCTAGTGGTCTGTCAATTTTGTTATCTTTTCAGAAAACCAGCCCCTGGATTCATTGATTTTTTGAAGGGTTTTTTGTGTCTCTATCTCCTTCAGTTCTGCTCTGATCTTAGTTATTTGTTGCCTTCTGCTAGCTTTTGAATGTGTTTGCTCTTGATTCTCTAGTTCTTTTAATTGTGATGTTAGGTGTCAATTTTAGATCTTTCCTGCTTTCTCTTGTGGGCATTTAGTGCTATAAATTTCCCTCTACACACTGCTTTAAATGTGTCCCAGAGATTCTGGTATGTTGTATCTTTGTTCTCATTGGTTTCAAAGAACATCTTTATTTCTGCCTTCATTTCATTATGTACCCAGTAGTCATTCAGGAGCAGGTTATTCAGTTTCCATGTAGTTGAGCGGTTTTGATTGATTTTCTTAGTCCTGAGTTCTAGTTTGATTGCACTGTGGTCTGAGAGACAGTTTGTTATAATTTCTGTTCTTTTACATTTGCTGAGAAGTGCTTTACTTCCAACTAGGTGGTCAATTTTCGAATAAGTGCGATGTGGTGCTGAGAAGAATGTATATTCTGTTGATTTGGGGTGGAGAGTTCTGTAGATGTCTATTAGGTCCGTTTGGTGCAGAGTTGAGTTCAATTCCTGGATATCCTTGTTAACTTTCTGTCTCGTTGATCTGTCTAATGTTGACAGTGGGGTGTTGAAGTCTCCCATTATTATTGTATGGGAGTCTAAGTCTCTTTGTAAGTCTCTAAGGACTTGCTTTATGAATCTGGGTGCTCCTGTATTGGGCGCGTATATATTTAGGATAGTTAGCTCTTCCTCTTGAATTGATCCCTTTACCATTATGTAATGGCCTTCTTTGTCTCTTTTGATCTTTGATGGTTTAAAGTCTGTTTTATCAGAGACTAGGATTGCAACCCCAGCTTTTTTTTGTTCTCCATTTGCTTGGTAGATCTTCCTCCATCCCTCTATTTTGAGCCTGTGTGTGTCTCTGCATGTGAGATGGGTCTCCTGAATACAGCAAACTGATGGGTCTTGACTCTTTATCCGATTTGCCAGTCTGTGTCTTTTAATTGGACCATTTAGCCCGTTTACATTTAAGGTTAATATTGGTATGTGTGAACTTGATCCTGTCATTGTGATATTAGCTGGTTATTTTGCTCATTAGTTGATGCAGTTTCTTCCTAGCATCGATGGTCTTTACATTTTGGCATGTTTTTGCAATGGCTGATACCGGTTGTTCCTTTCCATGTTTAGTGCTTCCTTCAGGATCTCTTGTAGGGCAGGCCTGGTGGTGACAAAATCTCTAAGCATTTGCTTGTCTGTAAAGGATTTTATTTCTCCTTCACTGGTGAAACTTAGTTTGGCTGGATATGAAATTCTGGGTTGAAAGTTCTTTTCTTTAAGAATGTTGAATATTGGCCCCCACTCTCTTCCGGCTTGGAGAGTTTCTGCCAAGAGATCTGCTGTTAGTCTGATGGGCTTCCCTTTGTGGGTAACCCGACCTTTCTCTCTGGCTGCCCTTAACATTTTTTCCTTCATTTCAACTTTGGTGAATCTGACAATTATGTGTCTTGGAGTTGCTCTTCTCGAGGAGTATCTTTGTGGTGTTCTTTGTATTTCCTGAATTTGAATGTTGGTTTAATGATGGTTGGGGAAGTTCTCCTGGATGATATGCTGAAGAGTGTTTTCCAACTTGGTTCCATTTTCCCTGTCACTTTCAGGCACACCAATCAGATGTAGATTTGGTCTTTTCACATAATCCCATACTTCTTGGAGGCTTTGTTCATTTCTTTTTCCTTTTTTTTCTCTAGACTTCTCTTCTCGCTTCATTTCATTCATTTGATCTTCAGTCATTGATACTCTTTCTTCCAGTTGATCGAGTCAGTTACTGAAGCTTGTGCATTTGTCACGTATTTCTCATGTCATGGTTTTTATCTCTGTTAGTTCATTTATGGCCTTCTCTGCATTGATTATTCTAGTTTTCCTTTCTTCCATTCTTTTTTCAAGATTTTTAGTTTCTTTGCACTGGGTACATAGTTCCTCCATTAGCTCTGAGAAGTTTGATCGACTGAAGCCTTCTTCTCTCAACTTGTCAAAGTCATTCTCTGTCCAGCTTTGATCCGCTGCTGGCGATGAGCTGCGTTACTTTGGAGGGGGAGATGCGCTCTGATTTTTTGAATTTCCATCTTTTCTGCCCTGCTTTTTCCCCAAATTTGTGGTTTTATCTGCCTTTGGTCTTTGATGCTGGTGACGTACTGATGGGGTTTTGGTGTGGGTGTCCTTTCTGTTTGTTAGTTTTCCTTCTAACAGTCAGGACCCTCAGCTGTAGGTCTGTTGGAGATTGCTTGAGGTCTACTCCAGACCCTGTTTGCCTGAGTATCAGCAGCAGAGGCTGCAGAAGATAGAATATTGCTGAACAGCGAGTGCTGCTGTCTGATTCTTGCCCTGGAAGCTTCGTCTCAGGGGTGTACCCTGCCATGTGAGGTGTGAGATGTCGGTCTGCATCTATTGGGGGATGTACCCCAGTTAGGCTACTCAGGGGTCAGGGACCCATTTGAGCAGGCAGTCTGTCTGTTCTCAGATCTCAACCTCCGTGCTGGGAGATCCACTGCTGTCTTCAAAGCTGTCATACAGGGTCATTAACATCTGCAGAGGTTTCTGCTGCTTTTTGTTTAGCTGTGCCCTGTCCCCAGAGGTGGAGTCTACAGAGACAGGCAGGCCTCCTTGAGCTGTGGTGGGCTCTACCCAGTTGAAGCTTCCCGGAGGTTTTGTTTACTTACTTAAGTCTCAGCAATGGCGGGTGCCCCTCCCCCAGCCTCGCTGCTGCCTTGCAGTTAGAGCTCAGACTGCTGTGCTAGGAATGAGGGAGGCTCCGTGGGCGTGGGACCCTCCCAGCCAGGTGTGGTATATAATCTCCTGGTGTGCCGTTTGCTAAGACCCTTGGTAAAGTACAGTATTAGGGTGGGAGTTAACCAATTTTCCAGGTGTTGTGTGCCTCAGTTTCTAAAGGGATTCCCTTACCCCTTGTGCTTCCCAGGTGAGGCAATGCCTTGCCCTGCTTCAGCTGTTGCTGGTCAGGCTGCACCAGCTGACCAGCACCAATTGTCCGGCACTTCCCAGTGAGATGAACCTGGTACCTCAGTTGAAAATGCAGAAATCACCCGTCTTCTGTGTCCCTCGCACTGGGAGCTGGAGACTGGAGCTGTTCCTATTCGGCCATCTTGCTCTAGATCCGATCATAGTTTCTAAATACCACTCTCCACTAAAAGAAATCGGGGCTTGGAAAAATGACCATTTCCAGGGCTGGGGCAGCAAACATACAGGATGAAGATAGAACATCTTGTTGTTCCAGAGAGTAAGTAAATAACCAAAGAATGATGGGGTCATTCAGAAGGACCCAGAAACCAGCCTGAATAGGTACCCACTGGCAAAATCTAATGTCAGCAACAAAATAAATAATGTTATTATTAGTTAAAAACTTGTATAAAATAGGAATCTATAAGTTTATACTGATATACATAAATGAATAGATAAATAGGAAAGATATATACATACGAAAGATACATACATACAAAAGTACATACAAGGTCAACTAGTAAATATAGGAGGGATGGTAGAAATAGTCACTATTTGGCAACCATTATAGGAAAGGTGATAGAAACAGGAGTCATCGGTCAGTGTGAGAGTAGTAGTTGTAGGTTTGATGAGGAACAGGGTGTTGTCATGACATTGACATTTCTCCCCATGAAATATTACTCAGATGTAAAGGGGGAAATGGTGACCATGGTGGAGATAACCAGCAGACACAGTCTTGATCAGGGCATCCTGTGATGAAACAGGTCAATATAGCATGCCTATGTGATTCACTGAGACGGGGCATCATTTCTGTGGTATTCCTGCCAAGAATTCATGGACTCTGGTCATAAGGAAACACTGGACACTTCCAGTGAGAATAAAGACTTTCTCACTGGATACCATTAAGTATGGTGTTAGCGATAGGCATTTTTAGATACTGTTTATCAAGTTGTGGAAGTTCCCTTTTATTCCTAGTTTACTGAGAGCTTTTATCATGAATGGGTGTTGGATTTTGTCACATGCACTTTCTGCATCGACTAATATCGTGAGATTTTCTACTTTAGCTCATTGTTGTGATGAATTATGATAAATTGCAGTTGGTTTCAACATATTCTTTTTATGCATTTGATACATTGGATTTAATTTGCTAATATTTTGTTGAGAATTTTTCCATCTATGTTCATGACAGATGTTGTCTGTAGTTGCTGTGATCTGAGTGTTCCTCCTCCACGAAAAAATAAAAATTCATGTGTTGAAATCCTTACCATCAGGAGGTGGGACCTTCTGGGATGTGATTAGGTTAATAAGGCAGAGCCCTCATGAATAGGATTAGTTACTCAAGAAAAGAGGCCCCAGAGAACTGCCTCATTCCTTCCATCATATGAAACACAGCAAGAAGGCACCATCTGTGAGAAAATGGGCCCTCACCAGACACTGAATATGCCAGTACCTTGATCTTGGCCACCAGAACTGGAAGAAATAAATTTCTGTTGTTCATAAGCTAAACAGTTTATGGTATTTTGTTAGAGCAGCTCAAACAGACTCAGACAGTAGTTTTCTTGTAAGTTCTTTGTCTGGTTTTGGTATTAAGGATGCTGGCCTCGGCCGGGCGCGGTGGCTCAAGCCTGTAATCCCAGCACTTTGGGAGGCCGAGCCGGGTGGATCACGAGGTCAGGAGATCGAGACCATCCTGGCTAACACGGTGATACCCCGTCTCTACTAAGAAATACAAAAAACTAGCCGGGCGAGGTGGCGGGCGCCTGTAGTCCCAGCTACTCGGGAGGCTGAGGCCGGAGAATGGCGTGAACCCGGGAGGCGGAGCTTGCAGTGAGCTGAGATCCGGCCACTGCACTCTAGCCTGGGCTACAGAGCGAGACTCCGTCTCAGAAAAAAAAAAAAAAAAAAAAAGGATGCTGGCCTCATAGAATGAGTTAAGAAGTGCTAAGAAGTATTCCCTCTGCTTCTGTCCTCTGAAAGAGATTGTAGAGAATTGGTATAATCTTGCTTAAATGTTTGGTAGAATTCAGTAGTGATATAGTCTTATTCAGATTGTGTATTTCTTCTTGTGAGTTTTGGCAGATTGTATCTTTCAATGACTTTGTCCATTTCATCTAGGTTATCAAATTTGTGGGCATAGAGTTGTTCATAGTCTGCCGTTGTTATCCTTTTAATGTTCATGGGCTCTAGTGATGTCTCCTCTTTCACTTCTGGTACTAGGCATTTCCGTCCTCTCTTTTTTGTTAGCTTGGCTGGAGGCCAATCAACTCTTTATTGGTCTTTTCTTTTTTTTTTTTTTTTTTTTTTTTGAGACAGAGTCTCGCTCTGTCGCCCAGGCTGGAGTGCAGTGGCTGGATCTCAGCTCACTGCAAGCTCTGCCTCCCAGGTTTAGGCCATTCTCCTGCCTCAGCCTCCCCAGTAGCTGGGACTACAGGCGCCCGCCACCTCACCCGGCTAGTTTTTTGTATTTTTTAGTAGAGACGGGGTTTCACCGTATTAGTCAGGATGGTCTCGATCTCCTGACCTCGTGATCTGCCTATCTCGGCCTCCCAAAGTGCTGGGATTACAGGCTTGAGCCACCACGCCCGGCCTATTGGTCTTTTCAAAGAACCAGTTTTTGGTGTCATTGATTTGTTTCTCTGTTGATTTCCTGCTTCAATTTCATTAATTTCCACTCTAATTCTTATTATTTATGTTCTCCTGCTTACTTTGGATTTAATTCACTCATTTTATAGTTTCCTAAGATGGAAATTTGGATTTTTTTAGTTTAGATTTTTCTGCTAATATAGGCATTCAGTGCTATAAATTTTCCTCTAAGCACTGCTTTTGCTGCCCTTATTCTTTGTTTCTATTTTTGTTTTCCATTCTTTTTCTGCCCTTTGTGGTTTTAATTAAGCATTATATATTACTCAGTTTTCTCTCCTTTCTTAGCATATCAGTTATTCTTCTTTTTTTACTTTTTTTTCCCCAGTGGTTGCCCTAGAATTTGCAATGTGCATTTACTACTAATCTAAATTCATTTTCAAATAACAGTGTACCACTTCACAGGTATTGTGATACCTTATAATAACAAAATAATCCTAATTCCTCCTTCCTGTCCCATGTATCATTGCTGTCATTCATTCCACTTAAATACATGCATAAGTAAGCATTTGTATATATGTGTGTATATACACACACATAAGCTATCTATAGCAGCATACATAATTGAATACCTTGCTATTATATTGAACGAACTCTGTTGGATCATTTTAAAATAAGAAAAATGAAAGGTTTTATTTTGCCTTTATTTTTGTTCAACATTTTTCTTTATGTAGGTCTGAGTTTCTGACCTGTATCATTTTCCTTCTCTCTAAAGAATTTCCTTTAACGTTTCTTGCAAGGCAGATCTATTAGCAACTAATACCCTCAATTTTTGTCTGAGAAAGCCTTTTTTTCTCCTTTATTATCCTTTGAAAGAATACTTTCATAGGATACAGCATTCTAGGTTGGTGGCGGGTGTTTTTTTTCCTATCATCACTTTAAATACTTCACTGTACTCTCTTCTTGCTTACATGGTTTCTTAGGGGAAGTTGGATATAATTTTTATTTTTCTCTGTACATAAGGTGTTTCCCCCATCCCCAGCTTCTTTCAGGAATGTTCTTTATCTTTTTATATTCTGTAGTTTGAAAATGAAATGCCTACGTGTAGGTTTTGGGGGCATTCACCCTGTTTGGTGTTCTCTGAGCTTCCTGGATCTGTGGTTTGATGTCTGATATTAATTCTGGGAATTTCTCAGTTACTGTTGTTTCAAATATTTCCTATGTTATTTTGTTTCTTCTCTTTCTGATGTTCTTATTATACATATGTTACACCTTTTATTTATTTTAGAGACAGGGTCTCACTCTTGCCCAAGCCATTCTACCACCTCAGCCTCCCACATAATCGGGACTACAGGCGTGTGCCTCCATTTTTTGAGGGTATGTGGTCTTACTATGTTGCCTAGGCTATTCAGGAACTTCTGGGCCTCGGCCTTCCAGAGTACTGAGATCATAGGCGTGAGCCACCGTACCCGGCCTGTGTGACACATTTTGTAATTGTCCCACAGTTCTTGGAAATTCTGTTCTATTTCTTTCAGTCTTTGTTGTCTGCTTTTCCATTTTCAAAGTTTCTCTTGATAATATGTCAAGCCTAGAGATTCTTTTCTCAGCTGTGTCTATCTACTAATAAGTCCATCACAGGCATTCTTTATTTCTGTTTCAGTGATTTTTTGATCTCTAGCATTTCTTTTTAGTTTTTCTTTGGATTTCCATCTTTCTGCTTACATTCCCCTCTGTCCTTAAATGCTAGCTACCTTTCTATTAGAGCTTTCGGCGTGTTAATTATAGTTGTTTTAACTTCCTGGTCTGATCATTCCAACATCCCTGCCATGTCTGTTCCTTATTCTTGCTCTGTCTCTTCAAGTTGTCTTTTGCCTTTTGGTATGCCGTCTAATTTTTTCTTCATAGTCGGACATGTAATGTTCTAGGTAAAAGGAATTGCTGTAAATAGGCTTATAGTAACCTGATGGTAAGATGACAGGGGAGGAGAAGTGTTCGCTAGTCCTGTGATTAGGTCTTAGTCTTTCAGTGAGCCTATGCCCCCGGACTGTGAACTTCACAAGGGTTTCTCGTTTCTTCCTTCCCTGTTAGATGGGACAGGATGACTAGAGTGGGCAGGAGTTGGATATTTCCTTCCCCCAGGTCAGTTAGGCTCTGGTTAACTAGTTTCTCCTACGGGAAGGCCTTGTTAAGAAAAGTAGTGCTAGGTCATTTTTCAAAATGGTTTCTTTTCTCCTCTACCAGCCAGAAGCAGAAGGGTTTATTTCTCTGATATTTAATGTGGGGACCTGGCCAAGCTACTGGAGGTAAATCTCACAATATTGTAGGAGTTGGCCTGTGACTGGGTCCATCTGGAGTTTTTAACTCTCAGACTTGTCTGAGCCTCCAGCAGTTCATCAGTTAGAATTCAGGTTTTCTTACTTTAGAGTTGGTTTCTCACAGCAGTTTCCACTCAGGAGTCTCTGCTCTGTTAAGCCATGCCTTCAAGTAGGGAGTCTGTGGTCTCTGCTCTGGGAAGCCACAGCTCCCTCTTTTTTCCTGTCTGTCTCTCCAGTCCTGGGGCAGTAGTTTACCTTGTATCTTCCCCTCTTATAGGTCCAATAAGAGTTGTTGACTTTTCAGACTGTTGACCTTTTACTTGTTCGAGTGGAGTAGCAACTTTCAAGCTCCTTAAATGCAGAACCAGAAACTGGAAGTTTCTCCTCTGCCTGCTTTTCACTTAGGTTTTTTTGTTGCTGAGTTGTAAGAGTTCGTTATATATGCTAGATACAAGTCCCTTATCAGATATATGATGTGCGTATATTTTCTCTCATTCTGTGAGTTTTTTCACTTTTTTATTGGTATGATTTGCAGCACAGATGTCTTTAATTTTGATGTAGTCTATCTTTTTCCTTTGTCACTTGTGCTTTGACGTCATGTGTAAGAAGCTCAGCAGTGGCTGGGCACAGTGGCTCATGCCTGTAATCCCAGCACTTTGGGAGGCCAAGGCGGGCAGATCACCTGAGGTCAGGAGTTCAAGACTAGCCTGGCCAACATCACAAAACTCTCTCTCTACTAAAACTACAAAAATTAGCCGGTTGTGGTGGCAGGCACCTGTAATCCCAGCTACTCGGGAGGCTGAGGTAGGAGAATCACTTGAATCTGGGAGGTGGAGGTTGCAGTGAGCCGAGATCATGCCACTGCACTCCAGCCTGGGTGACAGAGCGAGACTCCATCTAAAAAAAAAAAAAAAAAAAGCTCAGCAGCATGAAGTTTACTTCTGTGTTTTATTCTAACAGTTGTGTAGTTTTAGCTCTTACTACATTTAGGTCTGTGATCCATTTTGAGTAAATTTTGTATATGGTATGAGGTAGGGGTCCAGTTTCATTCTTTTGCCTATTTGTTGAAAATACCATTATTTTCTCACAGAATTGTCTTGGCACCATAAATGATTTTTGATGTGTAGGTCTTAGATCCTAGTTTTGAAACCATTAGTGAACATCCAGGTAGCTCCAACTATGGTGATTTACCAGATGTCATATCCTAGAAAATCCTTGTGGAGTTCACATGTCATTTGCAAGCTTTAGTCATTTCCATAATGAGGCATACTCAGGGTCTGCCTAACCAAATTGTCATTTGCCAGCAGAGAACTTAAAGTACCAAAGAAGGGCCTAATTTTTTTCTCTGATGTCAAATTAAAGCTCCAAAGTGCCTCAGCTTTTTATGATTGTAAATTATCAGTCTATCTAGATGAATTTTAATTAACGTTTTCTACCTTTGCCACTTATCAGATTAATGAATTCTGTGTGTTTAATACCTGTCCACATTTGTCCCTATCAAGTTTCAAAGTATGCTTTTTAGAAATTAGAACAGTTCTTTGAATTCTGTGTGCTAGTGCAAAGAGCAAGCATAAAGTTGTGCATATGGATTAATAAGCAAATCAGTTTCTTTATAGGTAGGGAGGGAAGTTTAATTTGGATGTAGGGAAACGGCAATAGGATAAGAGCAGGACAACAGAGCATCGTTTATGATTGGGGAAATAATGGAGGGAAGTTGTCCTGTTGGTTGAGAGATGGGTTCTGCAGCCCCTTCTGTGGGCTGGGTAGGTTCCATGGGCAAGTCTCTTACACATCGTTGTCCTGGATTATCTCCTCTGAGTCCGTTCTACAAAGGAGACTCTTTAAAACCATGTTTTTTACCTATGGTAACAGAGCTGATGAGAGTTTAATCGATGCTGCTTTTAAGGGTTTGAGATTTTTTTAATTGGTTTTTGGTGCATTGGGTAATTAACTTCTCAGTGATCAGTTTTCTGCATACAGTCATCCTCAACCCACAGAGGCCCTACCTTAGGCCTCTGCTCTCTTCCCATGTCCAGCCATCCATGGTATCCCACACCTCTTCATTCATTTTCTTCTTAATTAACTAAGGACATAGAGAGGAGCACTGCCCCAGGTGTAGTCCTGAGATGCTATCTCATGTTCCTAAATGCAAGAAGGCTGTTGTGTGCCTTAGACAAATTGCATGTGTTAAGCTGCTTTGAGTTATAGCGCTGTCCATGAGTTATAGTGCTGTGGCCATGAGTTTAATGTTAATGAATCAGCTATATGTTAAATAAGGTGCCTTTAAACAGAAACGTGCATTAAACAATGTTATGCATTGATCAGTTGAAGATGTTTTAGGGGCTCACAGGAACCTAACCCTGTATATCCCCTGTGGACAATGCTTTAGTATTCACTAATTCAGTATTCACAACAGCATAACTATCATGGATAACAAGAATTAAATGTATTTGTCATGTAATGGGCACTAACACTGGTTGCCAGTGACTTTATCAGATTAATTTTGTGCCATGTATGATAATGTTTTAAATTTTAAGTTTTATGTGTTTCTTATATGTGTATATATATAATGTATAGCCATATATCTAATAATTTATATATTTGTGAGTTCTTTATAAATTGTTTTAGGGTAAAAAAGGGCATTTGGAAGACTTTTTGTTTGGCTTGTACAATCTGAAACAGTAAAATTTTTAAAATATACATACGTTCCTTGCCAAAATCAACCATATTTTTTACTTTGATAGCCTTCATTTAGCGTCACCTGATTACTAATTTTAAAATGTATTTGATTTTAAGAAAATTATAGTTCCAAAGATAGAAATTTATTTTACCAAAAACTGTAAGTAAGCCATATATGCAAACTCTGGTCACTGTAATATATACATTTTATGTCACTCTCACTTTGAACCCTCCCGTGTGTCTTTGCCTTAAAGAATTTTGACTTATCTTTGATTTATATTTATGGCAACTCTCCTGGCTTCCAGAGCCTAACAGACTTATTTGTATAGCTTTTAAAGCTAATTGATTGGCTTTTGATACTTTTGCTGGAGGAATATCTTATTAAAATCAAATGGATGAATTAGCTAATTGCATTTAACATTTGAAAGGATAAGTGAAAAGACGAGAAAAAGACTCAAGTTGATTCAAAAGCAGAATGAGAAGAAAAAATAATTGGCATATTCTCCACATCTTTCCTCTGATCAACCACATAGGAGACAAAACAAATTAGAGACTTGTCTTTGAATAGGAAGCAGATGTGCGGAGCATATTCTTACTTCAGATTTTGTTAACTGTTTTATCTTTAGATACTGATTTTTGTCTAGAGGAGAGTGTTGGAGCAACTAAAATGGAACTCATAACTTCAGCTCTTGATGGAAGTTTCCTTGATGCCTGGCACTTTATGCTGTATTAATGCCAGGAAACAAATTTTATTTCCTCCTATCTTTAGGCAAGCTGTTATTCCTCTAATACATAGTCACTTTTAACTTAGATTTTTGAGAAAAAAGGAAAAAAGATTTATTCTTTGAGACCAGTTGTTGACTAAGGCAGGCTTTTGAGCATCCCAGTTACTTGTCATTCAGCAGCTGTGTGGGAAAGTGTAAGCTACATTGTTGAACAAATTTCATAAAGGAAAAAATTTATTTCTTGATTTATTTGGTACAAATGTCTCTTTACTAAAAAAATCTTTACAAATGGTTATTGGGCATTCAGACATTTGTTTAGCACTCTGTAGTCTTATAAAGTGATTTCAATCAGGTGCCTTTCACAGAAACCCTGAAAGTCAGGGGAAATCATAATTTCCTTGATGAGAAGGCTGAGGCGTAGAGAAGCTCCTTGTTCGGAGGCGTTGCCTCTGATTTCCTGGTCAGATTCGTAAGTTTCTTGCTTTTTTGTTTTTGTTCTTTTTTATTTTTTTAATATCCTTGCCTTACTGCTGTGGAGAATGATTTCTATTTTGCAACAGCTTATGTTTTTCTCCTGTGTACAGGGATATTCCAATGCCTTTAGTCAGCTCAGGAGTAGAGCATGGTAACCTGAGAGAGCTGGCACTTGCAAGAATGAAAGACCTCGGAATACAGGTAAGAGCAAATATGGTGGTCAGGCCACAGCTGTTGAGAAAAAGAGGAATCTGAAACGCAGACGACTTTGCTGCTATCACCCCTAAAACCAGACATGCGGGTCAGGTCAGAAAGTCCCCAGATGTTGAAGGCATAGTCACTGGACCATGTCGGAGCTGAAGCCAGTGGTGCAGAGGCTGCCTCCTGTTCCTTCATTCCCTTCTGCTCTCTTCTGCCTGCTCAGATTGCCAACTGCGTGCTCCATTCCAGTTTTTAGAAACAGTTTTTCTTTTGAAGTATTAGGAATTCAGTTATAGACTGAAGAAAAAGATGTGATTCCTGAGAAGAAAGTATAATCATTTGAAAAGACAAGGATTATGGGCATGAAATAATTGCCAAAACTGCTATTGCCCCACATATACCAGTCTCCCATCCCTCTGGCCATTGAAATCCCTTCTTTGGTCACAGATATTTACTAAGCATCCCCTCTGTGCTGGCCCAGGATGTAAAAAGAGCCCAAGAACCTGCAACTTAACAGTCTCTGTGGGAAATTCTTAAGTCACAGGAAGGTTTGAAACTCCAGTACTCAGGAACTTCTTAGAGCTGCTAAAGCAATAAACCAGGAGTGGTGTTGAGACCAAGGGCCGACTCCTGGGCTCTGCCTTCAGAGATTCTGGATCAGTAGGTTGGGATGGGACCAATCTGTTATCCAGCACTAGGTACATGGTTCTCATGCACAGTTCAGATGTGGGCCACACTTTGAAAGACATTATTCCAAGGATTGCCTATGGTGTTTGTGGACTTACCTAAGACATTTTATTCTCTCACTCAAATTATTATGGAGAAAATTTTTCAGATTGTTCAAGGGAGAGTTTGTGAACATTATTGGCATACTCTACCAAAAAAAAAAAAGTGAAGAATTTTATGTTCCAGAAAAATAGCAAATGCATTTATAGTAATTAATGGCACCAAACAAAATTGTGTGCCTGCTTTGCCTCCCAGACTCCAGCTGTTCATGTTCTCCATCTCTTCTCGCCTCCGCCTTCAAGAAGGTCAAGATGACTGACCTGGCCTGGTTATCCCAACAATCTCGTTGTCCATCCATCTTCTTTAACCCTCACCCCTCATAAGCCTTGTTAGCCTCTGTTAAAGTAAGCTAGGATTGAGTCCAAAGGCTGGAATTCAGTCATAGCCAAAATATATCTAGTTCCTAGAGGCAACATCTTGAGCAGAAAATAAGCACACACCAAACTCTGCCTTTAAAAAAGCATGCCAAAAAAAAATAAAGAAACAGCATGCAGGTGTTCATTAAGAACATGGAACAGTAATACATTCCCATGCTAGCTACTATATAGAACTACTGTAGTGAAAGGACAGCAGCTACATTCAGTAGATTAATAATTACAGAGATCGATCATCTTCATCTGCTATACAGTTTTTGTTTACTGGAATTCGTGGACTCCACATCAGCAAAGTATTATCTTGAGCTAGTTCCTGGGTTGTGGAAGTAGCTTTAATTTTCTACAACTGAATAATGAGCTCGTATTTTTCTCTTGGAATTATATACATGTATAGCAGTCCTTCATAAATATACTATTAGTAGAAAAGCTTACGTGACATCATCAAATTTCCCACAGTGATCTTTTCTCACTGGAAGAAAATGTTTATGGTTTGTTCTGTAAGGGAGAAATACACCATAGGATATATAATTGAATAATTACAAGGATTTATAATAATGAAAAGGACTGTGTAATTGTAAATGTCTGGTAGCGTAGCATGCACTGTGGGTCGTAGAATAGAAGTGAGAGCCACATCACAGATGCTTGGCCATGCAGACCAGGCATTGCATTGGCATTGTCTGTAGGCAGCTCCATGCCTCCTCAGATATTCAAAGAGCCATTTGTGATTGTGCTTCAGAGTATGTAATACACGACTCTAGGTTCCTTCTCCCTCCCTCCTTTCCTTCCTTCATTCCTTCCTTCCCTCCGTCTCTCCCTCCCTCCTTCCCTTTCTTCTTCTTTCCCTGCCTTTCTTCCACAGCACCCTTCTTACAAAAAAAAAAAAAAGCCATCTTCAACATGTACTTTTTGGATATTCCTAAAATGATACAAATATGGTGATGCTAAAAATGTTAACTGCCATAAAATGGAGAAGGTTTTAAACATTTAGGAATTTACTTTTTACTCTTTATATACATACTTCTGGATTGTACTTTCAGATAGTTATATCCCCCAGGCAAACCTGTTTCTTACTCTTATGACTTACATTCTTTACTGCTAAGATTATGTTGTATATTGATCTTTTTTGAATTCTAAATTTATTTTAAAAGCAATACTGTACTACTTCATACATTCCTACTCTGGTTTCCCCTATCCTCAGATTGATTAAAGTGGTTTTATTTTGAAATTCAGCTCTTTTATCTCATTATAAGTTATGTACAAACTTAATTTCGAGCCCAGGGTTTGGTGGAGAGGTTTAAATAAAAATAAAGATTGAATGAGTTACCAGTTTTATATTTGTGCCCTCCCCCGCCACTTTTCTTGACAGTGTCGAGATGTGAGAACCAGAGAAGTTGGAATCCAAGAAATTCATCACAAAGTACGGCCATACCAGGTTAGTCTCTTCATGTCGCAGAGGGCCTAGGTACTGTCCTTAGATCTTTGCCAACCCTGTGCCCACATGTTCTTAACCAAGGACAGAGCCCCAGAAGTGAATAACTAAGAGCAGAGACTAATCAAGGATTAGATACCGGTGTCAAACCATGAAAGCCAAATAGGAGAATTCTAGAAGAGCCAGGTTAGGAAAACGAAGTCTGAACCTCATTCTAGATTAGCACTGTTCAATGGAACTTTCTGCAGTGTTGGAAATGTTCTGTGATCTGGGCTATCCAATATCCCATATGGTGGTGACTGTTGAGCCCTTGAAATGTGGCTTGTACAAATGAGGAACTAAATTTTTAATTTTATTTAATTTTGATTAATTCAATTGTAAATAGTCCCCTGTGACTACAAGCTACATTTGGGAAGAGTGTAGTATGATCTGCTTCTCTCTTTGTGTGTAACTGTTCAGCTGTTGCCCAATGGTGATAAGCAAATGAATAGATCAGCCCTTATCCACAGGCTCCACAAAATTAAGCATAATGCCTTAAGGCATTCATGGTATGTAATGAATTAACTTCTCTCTTACACTTGTATAATGTCTAACTGTATGCCAACTTTTCTGTAGGATTTGATTCTCTTGTGGAGCCCCATTTGCGAAAGGCTGGAATAGATGATCTCTGCATTGATGTTTCTGTTCTCAGCATGAATTAGTTAATTGACATTTTTCACATGTAGGACCTTTTGAGAGAAAAAGCAGACCCAACACAATTTGCCAAATTCTTGTGCAGTTCAGTTATTTAGCAAACATTGTTGAGAAGGAATATGTGTTAGTCTGAATTGTTCACCTTGCTCTGGGTACAATCTGCTCATCTACCGAGTGTTTCTGCATGTGGCCATGTCCACGTGTATACTTTTCTCTGTGCATGCATATTGTTACATATGGCTTCTATTTAGGAAAAGTACAAGAGCCATTTGTACAATGAGCTGAAGAGCCAAAAGCCTGTGCAGACTGCTACCACAAAGCTTCCCCCCAAAAGCTACCCTCCGTGATTGAATTTTCTTTAACATTTTTATCCCATAAATTATGCATAATATTTTAAGTGCCCTGTGGGAGGCCATACTTCCTTGAAATTTCATCACGGTGCCAGTGACCAGCATCACATTTTTCTTCCCCAAAGGTAGGTTTCAGTGGAGGCGATAAGATTAGAAGGTGAAACCCAAACCATTGAGCACCTGACAGTTTTGAGACAAAGGGGTGCTCCTGAGAGCTACACATGTGACGGATTTTGAAATTTTACATTAGAGACTCTTCATGGGGAGTCAAATGCGTGGAAGCCTTTACTGAGCTGGATCTCTGTAAGAGTCTCAAGGTTAATGAAGTTCAAGTATTTGCGAAATTATACAGTTGTTTTCCTTTTATAATAGTCCATGAACAAGGTATAAACTTTAATCTTGGTGCTATTTGAGAGTAGACAAGTAAAAAGAAATGTAATTAGTGATTATTCATTCCTTATCCCTAACTAGATATTAACCTAAATAAATACATACAATTACAAAAATGAATTTGGTTCTTTAATTTTGAATAATATTTTTTGTGGCTTTTTACTAAACAGGTTGAACTGGTAAGGAGAGATTATGTTGCAAATGGTGGCTGGGAAACATTCTTGTCATACGAAGACCCAGATCAAGACATTTTGATTGGCCTCCTACGATTACGCAAGTGTTCAGAAGAAACTTTCCGTTTCGAATTGGGTGGAGGTGTCTCCATAGTACGAGAGCTGCATGTGTATGGAAGTGTGGTCCCTGTGAGCAGCCGGGATCCTACCAAATTTCAGCATCAGGTATCCTGTATTCCATTTCTATTTGGCTTGTAAGAAACTGCCTAAGTAGGAAGAGAAAAGAAGTGGGGTGAAGAGAGGAGGAAGAGACAGAGGAGGAGGAGAGGGGAAAGAAAAGCATAGAAACAGACGAGCCAGTGTTTTAGTTGTTCAGAGATGTTTTCTCCCCAGATTGTATCCTTTTGGGAGGAAAGGACAAACTGAGATTCAGTCAGTTGGAACATAACAAATTGAACCACATGGAATTGGTATTTTTTTGAGATAGAGTCTCACTTTGTCAGCCATGCTGGAGTGCAGTGGCATGATCTTGGCTCACTGCAACCTCCGCCTCCCTGGTTCAAGTGATTCTCCTGCCTCAGCCTCCCTAGTAGCTGCGATTACAGGTGTGCACCACCATACCTGACTAATTTTTATATTTTTAGTAGAGACGGGGTTTCACCATGTTGGCCAGGCTGGTCTTGAACTCGTGACCTCAGGGGATCCACCCACTTTGACCTCCCAAAGTGCTGAGATTACAGGCATGAGCTACTGTGCCCGGCCTGCAGTTAGTATTTTTGAAAGTAAGAAATTGTCTAATACTGGCAGTCTCATATGGGTCAGCTTATTGTGGAATCAGGTTAGATGGTGATGGGAAAGCACTTATGAAACACTTCCTAAGGTTAAGCCATATTATACATAGGGGAACCCTATTCTAACCCCAGACCACCTACCTTAATAACTCACTTCTTAAAATTTCCAGAAAATGTGTTAAAATCTAATGGTGGATATGATATAAGCTCCAAAATTGATGATTTAAGAATTTTGCCTGGTTTCTCAACTCTTAGAAAGTAGAGAGGTGGCCGGGAGTGGTGGCTCACACCTGTAATTCCAGTACTTTGGGAGGCTGAGGCAGGTGGATCACCTGAGGTCAAGTTCAAGACCAGTCTGGCCAACATGGTGAAACCCCGTCTCTACTAAAAATACAAAAATTAGCTGGGCATGGTGGCACGTGCCTGTAGTCGCAGCTAGTCAGGAGGCTGAGGCAGGAGAATCACTTGAACCTGGGAGGCGGAGGTTGCAGTAAGCCGAGATTGAGTCAGAGTGATCTCGCCCAGTGCAGTGAGCCACTGCACTCCAGGCTGGACAACAGCGGGAGATTCCATCTTAAAAAAAAAAAAAGTAGAGAGGTGACTAAGAAATTAAAGACATATTGCCCCAGACTTCCATCATTTAGAGATTGCCTAGAACTTACCTAAAAAGAGACAGAATTTGAGAGGGAATTACTGTCTTCCTGTGAATAGATTACATCATTCACAAAATGCCTTTTGGTAGCTCTTGTTCAAAAGTTACGCCTTTTTCAATTGTCTACTACAGTATACCTTTGGTATGAGTGAATGGTTTCTTATTCCTTACTCCCGTAAGTGGGCTTTTTCACTCTTATTTTAACAGATTTTAGCAACTACTAAAGTATATAGCCTTCTTGTTTCATGGACCCCTCTTAATGAACTGCCTTCCTTTTTAATTCCCACTCCTCTTTGTTGCTCTGTGCAGGGATTTGGCATGCTGCTGATGGAGGAAGCAGAAAGAATAGCTAGAGAAGAACATGGATCTGGGAAAATCGCTGTGATATCAGGTAACTGGGGGAGGGCGAAGTTCATGATTCCTTCCCATTTTGAACTTGGCACCACAGTGAAAACTATGTTGGTACCCTCTTGCCCCTGTTGATGGTTATTACGTTCAAAATTGAGCTGAGCTGACTGGCGAAGGACTTGTGCTCAAACAAAATTTCCAAAAGCAGTTTAGTGGAATAGAGCTTTCCGAGCACTCTGAGAGTCAGGACCTGTGACCCATAACCCCTCTTCTGCACTCTGTCACACTGGTCAGCATGGTTGCCTCCTCCCTGTGCTGTGCCTGGTTACTCTATCTAAGGAAATGGAATTTGAGTGTTTTTCACTATTGTGGAGATTATCACTATTGTTCAGAAATTAAAATAGAACCTCTGTTGCCAGTACAAGCTGTTTAAAGGCCAAATTCTTGCTCTTTCAATTTTCTTCTCAGTAACTTCGATCCTGGGGAACAGCTTTCCCCTGTTTGGGAGTAAAAAAGTTTTCCCCAGCCCTCTTAGGGTCCCTGGCTCGGTCTGAAAATTAAACTGACAAAGGCAGATTAACAGGGGAAAAGCATACACATTTATTGCATATAAATTTTATGGAACAGGAAAGCCTTCATAAGGAAATAAAGACCCTAAGAAATGGCTGAACCTGAGTGTTTTTATACGAGTGCAAAGTCATGAAAAAATATGACAGGACACAGGAGTAAGAGCTAAGGGTGAGAAATGGGGATGTTTAGCAAGGCCTGTTCATTTAGATTCCTCAAGGTACCCCCTCTGCCTTCAGCGGTGAAGATGTTTGTTTGCTCCAGGTGGTGTGAGGGCACCTCCCTCATAAGCATCTCATGACCTGTGTCGGGAGAAGAAAGGGGAAAGTCAGAGGGTCCTTCCTGCATACGCCATTTTCTGATTCCTTCACCTTAAGATACTCAGTATGCCAAGGCACCGTCTTTTGGGGTAGTGTGTTCTGAACCCCATCAGGAGCTTCCCCATTTCTTATCTAGGACAGCAGGTCACTGGGGAAGTGGGCATGAAAAGGAAAACCCAGTACAGCGTGTGTGAGTGGAGCAAGAAATGACGTAGACCCCTTTCACATCTGCTGTTCCGTAGTGAACCCTTACAGAAATCACTGTTCCCAGTAGAAGCTAACAGGGTAAGAGCCATGATCAAAATGTAGGTTATTTTTCACCCAGCATGTTTGTTTTCCCACTCGAATACTACAACGTTCCTAAAGCTCAAATACGCCTTCTGAGAACATCATCTCTTCTGAAAATGAAAGTTGAAATGAGGTTTTTTAAAAAAAATAATAATAAGTCATTGCCAATCAGTAAATCAATACCCATGCTCAGGTTTTAATGATTTTAATTATGAAAATGTAATAACTCAGGCTCACTTATAATCATTTAGTGTGGTTGAGGTTTTTGGCATTATCCAGACAGATTCCTAAAAGCTTTTTTTTTTTTTTTTAAAATTTCCAGCTTTTTTTTTTTTTTTTTTTTCTGTTATCTTTCACAGAAAGAAGAGGTAACTAAACCAGGCTCACTTGATTGGTGCTGTTACCTGTAATAAAAAAAGGTTTACTTCTCAACTGTTTAACCTGTGGTTGATCAGATGTAGCAGGCAAGGGCCAGACTGACTTGGAACCCCTCTGCACATGCGTCTGTGTAGAGTTGATAACACCTGAAATTTCCATGGCCCCTTTTGTCAGAGCACTGTCAGTGTTCTAGTAAAGTGCTTGTGAAACTTCAGTGTGCTTACAAATCACCTGGAGATCTTGCTAAAATGCAGACTCTGACTCAGTGGGCCTGGGTGGGGCCTGTGCTCCCAGGTGATACCTACGCCGTCTTCAGACCACACTTGATACACAAGCAAGGCTTTAGTATTCTCTTTCAAGTGTATTCTCTTTTCAGTCACTGAGATAATCATAACGCTCTGTGATTCTGGCAGTGCTGCACTCCTGGAGTCTGATAATAGTCATGCAACTTTCTGGTGTCTGTGGGAACCTAATCAACGTTAAAACTGAAGAGCAGGCATATTCTATCACTGCTCTGCATTATTTCATCTGCCTTCATGACATCTGTGTCTTTTTACAATGTTGCATGCAGAGAGGACCCCTGACTTGCCTGAGGTCATATCCAGTTGTTCATAAGAGCCTCACTTTCTGCTTTTTATGAGCAGGGTGATTTCCATTTTCTAAGTGGAAATTGGCATATGTCCTCTTTTTGGCATATCTATCTCCCTAGCTTTTTATCATAGTCTAAATAATAGCTCAATTTCAGATCATCTGCATGTAGAGTTTCTCAAATAACAAGAAGAGACTTGCTCAAATTAACAGGGAAGAACCTTTCTCTTGTCGGCTGGTATGATAGATCTACTTCATTTCTATACAAGGGGTTTCTTTTGGCCAGTGGGTTTCTGTAGGAACAGTTCTGGAATGCCTTCTTGGGACTCTAGTGAGTTCAGGAGGAAGGATGCCATAAGCATTACTTCCTGTCACCCTGCCTGGAAGCCCCACCATTGCTCTCTATAGGGAAAACTATGTAAGCCTGGACTTTCTGTTTGACTTAAGCACTGGTCACCCTTCAAATGAAAGAACTAAGAACACTTGCTGTCTGGATGATGCATTTTTATTTCTCCAATTGAGTAATCTATTACTGTTTTGTGTAAGTTTCTGAATCAGATGCTGGAGAAGTTAGTCCATTATTCAGAACTTCAAGGAGGGCAGATGTGAAGAGCTTGTTATTATATCATGCTTTTAATGTTGTGTTTTTCCGGTTTTTGCATTTTGACTTTGGTTTCTCTGAGTACAGTGTTGTGTGTACATGTGTTTTAGTTTTTTGTAAATAGTTATTCTCCATAAATTAATCCTTAGAATGAAAATCTCTTTATGATAGTGCTGGTGTCTGTGGGCTGCATTTTGTCAATGTTACCTCATTGGATTAGCTGAGAAGAGGCACTGATTTGGGTGGGGGGATGGGGGTGGGGAGGACAGGTGGCCAGGATTCCATTCCTGCTTTGCCAGTAGCTCTTCTTGTGATCTAGGATAATTTTACTTGCTCTCCATGGGCCTTTATTTCCTTATTTTAAAAAAATGGATGTGGTTATCTTTTACAGTTCTGACTCTAGAATTCTACCCCTTAGTATCTTCTTTAGTTCTCAACATGACCAATTATGTTTTCCTGATTAAATTGTAGGTGGGACCTTTTCTGTGCCATATTAAGAGACTCTAATTTCATCAGTAATAGATATCAGTCTCATTGTAAGTTGGGTGTTTGCTGATAAAGATGTTGATAGTTTCCCACAGGTAATTAATCCTAGACTTTGTGAATGCCTATTAACTTAGGTCACAACTGGCAATACTGTTTGACCTAAGTGTTTACTTTTTTTCCAACCTTGTCCTCAGTTTGTAAATCCATCCTTGTTCCAGGTATGTAGGCTTTTGTATAAGTTGTACAAAATAGTAAGCTTGAGTAAGGGAAAGACAGAATCATTTATCATTTTGGTTATTCTTGTGTAAGAGTAACACATTTAGGTAGAATTTTTTTTAATTGCATTTTGATTCATTATGACTTCCCTTCATCTTGCCAGCAGATTTTCTCTGTAACTTGGGTTTATAATCTTGGATTCAGCCTCTAAACAATATTATGAGCTACACAGTAGATCTGATTTGAGTCACTATAGAAAGACTCTGGGTATTCTTTTTTCTGTATTTAAAAACAAATTGGTTTTTTATCTGTGCTACTTCAATAGACTTTGTTTATAGGTATACACTGTGTATTTTATAGCAGATTATCTTTTTAAAAAGATGACTACCTTTATGGCTACATGAGAAAATGGAAAACTTTCTCGTGTATCAAAATCAAACAAAGCAATTTCTTGAAAGAGAGGCCTTTAGGTTTATTCTGTTTTTTTCTTAGTGAACTGTGTTTTAAAGTGAACCATCAACTCTAAATGTGAAAATTAAAGTAAAAATGAAATGTTCAGTTTCATCAGCATCAAAATCACCGTGTGTTGAGGGGTCACGTATGAAATGAAGAGACAGGCCGGGCGCGGTGGCTCAAGCCTGTAATCCCAGCACTTTGGGAGGCCGAGACGGGCGGATCACAAGGTCAGGAGATCGAGACCATCCTGGTTAATATGGTGAAACCCCGTCTCTACTAAAAAGTACAAAAAAAAAAACTAGCCGGGCGTGGTGACGGGCGCCTGTAGTCCCAGCTACTTGGGAGGCTGAGGCAGGAGAATGGCGTGAACCCGGGAGGCAGAGCTTGTAGTGAGCTGAGATCTGGCCACTGCACTCCAGCCTGGGCGATAGAGCGAAACTCCGTCTCAAAAAAAAAAAAAAAAAGAAATGAAGAGACATATGAAAAAAGGCGGCGTGTGAAATGTCACCCTGCCCTGCGTGAATGTTCGTGTTGGGCTGTAGGAAACTCACCCACCTTCCCCTCATTGATTGTCTTTGACTGCAGAGGAAGATAAGTTTTCTCCTTACTTAGACTGCAGATTAGTTCGTAACTAAGAATAATTACTTCACAGTAAGAAAATATTTTTTTTACATATTAAAATGGACAAATCAGTGTTATGAGAACCACCAGTTTATAAAATAATGTGTAGGCAAAAAATAACAGCTAATTGCTGCCAAATATCTAAGCAATTAATTAGTCCCTATTAATTCCAAGTGATATCATTTGCCAGCTTAACCCATATATCTTCTGTCTACACACATCTGTTCAAGGTTAACAAATTATATTTACTCAGAAACCATGATGTTTATCTACTTGGATGATCAGTATTCTTTCCTTTAAAAATGTTAACATGAGCAGTTTTTGTGTCTCCTCTCTTACGATGTAAAGTACAAGGAATTATACTAGAGAAGCTAACCACAACATCTGAAATGCCATCACTAATAATCACCATGGAAACGGAGATCTCTGATGTCACACTGCCTGTACCATTTCCAAAAGGGCAAATATAACTGTGGTAGTCACTATTTAAAAAGCCATTTAACACCCCCAACAGAATGAGTTTTTTTCTTCTGGCAATTTTGGCTAGGTATCAGATCCAATCGTGTGACTCTTTCAGTTTGCCAAGCTAATTGCTATGCAGCAAGATGACCAACTATTCCCCAAGCTCCTCTGACTACCTTCATCATAAGCACTATTCTATTTGTGTCCTTTCAAGTAGAAAATTAATATGGCCATTGGCCAAGAATCGTACAAGGCCAATGGATCGCACAGTGATGGTGAGAAATGAGGAAAATGTCTGAATGGTCGATGACAGAAATCACTGAAGTCAGAGACTGATAGCCATTTTGTTTAAATCTATTAAAAAGCCAGAGAAGGGGAGAGGAGAGAAGAATTTAAATATAGAGTGATTAAACGAGTCACTATGGAGATGAAATCATCCTTAATCACGAAGGTCTTAGTTATATCATCCTAAAACTACATCACAGTGCCTCCTGGTCAGAAAATAAATGTACTTGTGCCTTATACAATCCAATATGGCTTTCTAGGGCTGCAGTTAATGGTCTTGTTTGCCAGAGCCACTGATTAATAAAATCATATGTGGGCAGAAAATAGCAGTTGTTTTGTTGAAACATTTAAATTATAAATGGTTGAGATCTACTTATTAGATCTTCACCTGTCTCCCAGGCTACTACACATCTCCCTCAGTTTCAGGTGAAGGTAGTTTTATTCCTTGCATTATAATCTGGTTGACAAGAAGGGTACATTTGTAACTAGGTTTGTCTGAAAATGGACTCATAATCCTTACCAAAATGCCCGGAAAAGCATTTCTTCATTGTAGTGTATCTATTTGCTAACGGACGCAGGAAGCCGGCCAAATGCAGACCAGTTTGTGGCACCTGCACGTGTTAGTCTAGGGCTTCTCAGAAAGGAAGGGAAAGAGTGTTTGCCCTTTTGTACTCTGTGCTTTAGTCCTTTATATCATTTATCTTTGTGACAAATTATCCCCTAAATGTGCCCTAATTAAATGTACATTTTCTGGGTTTTGTATATTCCTCCATTCCATTTCGGTATTCTAACAATGATCATATATGTTTCTTTTTTGGTGTACATTCCAGTAGTATTTTTAAAATCATTATTAATATCTTTTTAAAGACAATAGATACAATATAAAGTATTTCTTTACTATAAGAACTCAATTTCAGCATCATTATTAATCAGACTGGAATTGATGACATGGAATACTATTTTGCTAGATAATGAATTAGCTAGATGTTTGCTAGTTGGTGTCTTGCAGCCACCCTGTGGCAGCATTGTTGCGTAGCTCCGCCCAGGAATCTGTATTCCATGACTTGACATTTACTCATTTGAAGGTGAGTCAGGTACCAGTTTGTAGTACACCACACATCAAGTGCATCAGACCATCTCTCACTTGGCATCACAGACTATGTTAATTAGTACACATGTTTTGAATATTATTGACTAGGCCACTAATGAGTTTCTACTGTTTGGATCTTGGAGGCAACTGAATTTTTGTGACGTTTCCCAGGCAGAAGCTAGTGATACTGATTTGGAGTGGCTGATTGGCATTTGAAGAACAGCATTTGGCAAATGCCGTTGCTGATCCCAGGTTCATGCAGTCCATCCTCTTACGTTTCAGAGTGTGCACATTGAGATCTTGTAGTCCAGCCTTGCCAGTGTAGACACACAACACATTTGTAGACTTTCTCCCCATTCTTGTTCCTCTTAGTTTATGGATATAGGGAATGATGGTCTTATGCTTTTGCTTAGGAGGAATAGGGTTATATCATGTGATTCCTAATAACATTCCTGAAAGGTCTGGGAGCTTTGAGATGAATAACTACCTTTATTTAAAATTAGACACTTCACAGGCTTTTTTCTGAGGAAGCAAGCCCTCTCCAAAAGCGGCCTACCCTACACTACTCACTACCAGCTGTCTCTCAGAAAGTCTGTTTTAATATTTTGTTGCAATGTTGATTTCTTATCAATGTAACTTTAATATGAATAGTACTGTTCTTTTCTCTAAATATTTGACATTGCCTTAATTCATTCAGTTTGATAAAGCTTTTCTATTTTAGATCTGTTAGAGGCAGGGATTTGGCAGGTTCTTCTTTGGGTGAACAGGTATTATTGAATAATGCTGGAAAGTATTGGTGCTGCCTTCCTTAGCAGCAACCAAGATACTAGTTTTGTGGAGCCTTTTAGTTTAGAGATTTCTGATTCCAACAGAACACATGCAAGGAATTTCTTATTCTTTAGTTGGCCTGGCTTAAGCTGTTGTCTCTGACCAACAACTCACATTTCTAAGACAGTGCCTGTTAGATTTCGAATGGTAGTTTGTGGCCATGGGATCATTTCCTTATGCACCCCATCCTCTAGTCCCTAAGCAGACCACTGTCCACTTGTCCACTATTCATGAATAAATTGCTGGGGTTCAGTAAAGCAGTCCACATGCCCCAGATCTCTACATGTGTGATCTGTTGCCTCACTGCAAATCCTAATAATTAGTGTTTGTTCTGGTTATTATTATATAACATACCACCCCAAATTTTAGTGGCTTCAAACAACAGCCATTTTATTTGCTTAATGATTCTGTGGGTCAGAAATTCAGCAGGGCATAGAGGGGATCTCTGTTCTGTGATGTCAAGGGCCTCAGCTGGAGTGGCTTAAATGGCAGTCAGTTGGCTGGGATGGTGTGTCTGAAGTTTCCGTTCTGACTGAGGCTGTCCACATGAGCAGCTTGGTTCTTGTCCATGTGTCTGCTCCATGTGGCTTGGGCTTCTTAATAGCACAATAGCTTGGGTTCTAAGAGGAAGGAGCAAAGGCCTGGTCTTAGAAGTCCTAGAATGTCTATATTAGTTATCTGTCATTGTGTAATAAATTACCCAAAAACTTAGTGGCTGAAACAACAAGCATTTCTTATCTCATGGTTTCTGTAGATCAGGAATCTGAGAGTGACTGAGCTGGGTGCCTCTGGCTCAGCATCTCTCACAAGGCTGCAGTCAAGGTGTCAGCTGGGGCCATAATCATCTCAAGAGTCCATTGCAGCTGAAGGATCCCCTCCCAAGTTCACTGTGCAGTTTTTGGCAGGCATCGGTTCCTCACAAGCTGTTTGTCTTGGGGCTGTGGTTCCTCGCCATGCTTCGTGGGCCCCTTTGTAGTGCTGCTTATCGCATAATGTGACAGCTTGCTCTCTCAGTGGGAGTGATCAGAGAGAGAGCCCATTCAAGATGGCAGCTATGGTATTTTTATAACCTAATCTCAGAAGAGTGTTAATGAGTCCAGCTCACCCTCAGGGGGAAGGGATTACACAAGTCTGTGAATACCCTAGGGGGTGAACTTTGGGAGTCATTTTAGAGACCGCCTACCACAGTGTATCTTCTACCCTGTTCTGTTGGTTGGAGTCACTGGGCCAGGCCAGATTTAAAGGGAAAGGAAGTGAATTCTATCTCTGTAAGGGAGAAGGCAGCCATCTTTGGATGCTGTCAACTGTAGTGGTGATATACATCTCCATTGCTTTGTGATTAGTAGGCATCCAGTACCTCTAATGCCTTCTCCAAAGATAGACCCTTTGGGTAGACCTAAATTCAAGAGTTCTTGTCCCAACCCTAGTATCAGATTTTCATATAGTCAGGCATGGCAACACAATCACACCTCACACTTTCCTAGGCAGAGCTTGGCAGGCCCAACAAAACTCAGCCTGCACCTGACCCTTTGTGTGCCATCTCTCTTCCATGAGGACATGCCTCTCTGTTTCCCCTTGCAACCCTATTTTATACCTGATGCTTTAGGTGCACATGCTGGCCATTTATATTTTTCTTCCAGATGATGGAACATAGAAGCCTGTTTTTGGGCTGAGGATACATGGTTTCCCTCTGGAGCTTTCCTACCCTTAGATATTTATTCTCCCCCTACAAACACATGGAGAAATTTTATGCACTGTAAGAAAACTTTTTTTCATTTGGGGAGTTGATAAATCATATGTAAAGCAGAATTTGCCATTTTAACCATTTTTAAGTGTATAAATCAGTGGCATTATTTACATTTGCAATGTTGTATGACCATCACCATTATTTCTAAAATTTTTAACACCCTAAACAAACTGTGAATCCATTAAGCAGTAACTCCCAGTTCCCCCCACAGTCCTCTAATCTATTTTCTGTCTCTGTGAAATGGAATCATAGAATATCTGTTCTTTTATGTCTGGGTTATTTCACTTACCATGATGTCTTCAGTGCTCATCCGTGCTGTAGCATGTCTCAGAATTTGCTTCCTTGTTATGGCACAATAATATTCCGTTACATGTATATACCACATTTTGCTTATCATCTATCAGTCCGATAGACATTTCGGTTGTTTCCACCTTTTGGCTATTGTCAATAATATTGCAGGGTGGACAAATACCTGTTTGAGTTCTGCTTTCATTTCTTTTGCACATATACCCAGAAGTGTAATTGCTAAGTCAAATTGTAACTCTATGTTTAACTTTTTGAGGAAACACCAAACTATTTTCCACAGTAACTGCCCTGTTTTTCATTCCCACGGTGGCCACAGTGCACAAGGATTTCAGTTTCTCTACATCTTTGCCAACACTTAAGATTTTTCTTTTTTTTTTTTTTTATAGCCATCCTAGTGGCATTCTGTAGGAGGTTTGACTTATATTTCTGTAATGATTACTGATGTTGAATGTCTTTGTCATTTTTACCTTCTTTAGAGAGATGTCTATTCGGGTCTGTTGCCCATTTTTTAACTGGATTGTTTGTCTTTTTGTTGTTGAGTTGTAGGGGTTCTTCATATTTTCTGATTATTAGACCTTCATAAAATATGTGATTTGCAAATGTTTTCTTCCATTCTGTGGGTTGCCTTTTCACTTTCTTGCTACTTTCCTTTGATGCACAAAAGTTTGTAATTTTAATGAAGTCCAGTTTATCTATCTTACTTTTGTTATTTGTGTCTTTGGTGTTATATTTAAAAAAACATTGCCAAAGTCAAGGACATGAAGATTTTCCTCTATGTTTTCTTCTAAGGGCTTTATATAAAGTTGTAGCTCTCAAATTTAGATCTTTGACCTATTTTGAGTTCATTTTTGTATACGATATAAGGCAAGAGTCTAATTTAATTCTTTTGCATGTGGATATCCAGTTTTTCTAGCACCACTTGTGAGAGAGACTTTTCTTTCTCCATTGAATGCTCTTGACACCCTTGTCAGAAATCAGTCGAAAAGAGAAGTGAAAGTTTATTTCTGGGCTCTCAGTTCTATTTTGCTGGCCTATATGTCCATCTTTACATCAGTACTGTACTGTTTGAATCACTGTAGCTTTGTAGTAATTGGGAAGTATGAGTCTCCACCTTTGTGCTTCTTTTTCAAGATTGTTTTTGACAATCCTGGGTTCCCTGAAATTCCATATTATTTTTCACATGGCTGTTTTTATTTCAGCAAAAGTCACCATTGGGATTTTGATAAGGATTGCATTGAATCGTTATATGGCTTTGGATGGTATCATCATCTAACAACGTTAAGTTTTCCAGGCCATGAGCACAGGATAGCCTTCCATTTATTTAGTCTTCTTTAATTTCTTTTAGCAATGTTTTGTAGTTTTCAATGTGCCAGTCTTGCACCTCCTTGCTTAAACTTATTGCTAGATATTTTATTCTTTTGATGCTATTGTGAGATTTTTAAATTTTTGTTTTTGAATTGTTCATTATTAGCATATAGAAATAAACTGATTTTTCTTCCATATTGATTTTGTGTTATGCAATTTTGCTAGATTTGTTTATTAGCTCCAATAATTTTGTATGTGTGTGGATTCTTTAGCATTGTCTACATATAAGATCATGTCATCTTGAATAGAGATAGTTTTACTTATTCCTATCCAATTTGGGTGCCTTTTATTTCTTATTCTTGCCTAATTTCTCTGACTAGAACCTTTAAGTACTGTGGTGAAAAAGGGCAACCTTATCTGGCTTCTGATCTTAGGGGGAGAGGTTTCTGTTTTTCACCATTGAGCATATTATTATCTGCGAGTTTTTCACATATGACCTTTACAATGTTAAGGAAGTTCCCTTCTATGCTAATTTATTGGGTGTTTTTATCATGAATGGGTTGTGGGTTTTGTCAAAGGCTTTTTCTGCATTTGAGCTGATTGTATGATTTTTTTCCCCCCACTTAATTCTGTTATGGTGTATTACATTGATTTTTGTGTGTTGAACTATCCTTGCATTCCAGGGATAAATCCCACTTGGTTTTGGTATATAATCCTTTTAATATGCTGCTGAATTCAGTTTGCTAGTATTTTGTTGAGGAGTTTGGCATCTATATTCTTAAGGGGATGATGGTCTAAAGTTTTCTTTGTAGTGTCTTTATCTGGCCTTGCTAACAGAGTAATGCTGGCTTTATAAAATGAATTATAAAGTGTCGTTCCTCTTCAGTTTTTTGCAAGTATTTGAGAAGGGTCAGTATTAATTCTTCAATTGTTTGATAGAATTTACCAGTAAAGCCATCTGATTTTGGGCTTTCTCTTATTGGGACATTTTTTATTACTGATTCAGTTTCTTGTTACAGATTTATGTAGACTTTCTGTTTATGAGTCAGTTTTTATATGTTTCTAGAAATTTGTTTCATCTAGGTTATCCAACATGTTGGCATACAGTTGTTCACAGTATTTTCTTATAGAATTCTTATTTCTGTACAGTGAGTAGTTATGCCCCCTCTTTATTTCTGTTTTTGTGATTTGAGTCTTCTCTTTTTTAACCCAATCAAAGGTAAACATTGCTAGTTGAGCTTTTCAAAGAATGAACTTTTGGTTTTTACTTTTTTTTTTTATTCTTTTTTTTTTTTTTTTTACTGAGACGGAGTCTTGCTTTGTCACCCAGGTTGGAGTGCAGTGGTGCGATCTCAGCTCACTGCAAGCTCCGCCTCCCGGGTTCATGCCATTCTCCTGCCTCAGCCTTTGGAGTAGCTGGAACTACAGGCACCTGCCACCACGCCTGGCTAATTTTTTTTTTTTTTTTTTTTTTTTTGTATTTTTAGTAGAGACAGGGTTTCACCTTGTTAGCCAGGATTGTCTCGATCTGACCTCGTGATCCGCCTGCCTCAGCCTCCCAAAGTGCTGGGATTGCAGGCATGAGCCACCATGCCTGGATCTTTTTTTTAAATTCTCTATCTTCACTCTATTCTTTTCTTCCTTCTGCTAGCATTGGGTTTTGTTTGCTTTTTTTTTTTTTCCCTCTCTAGTTCCTTAAGGTGTAGAGTAGGTTACTGATTTCAGATATATCTGCTTTTAAAATCCCAAATGTGATCATATGTATCTGCTTTTTTAATGTGAGCATTTACAGCTATAAGTTTCCCTCTGAGCACTGTTTTTGCTGCATCCTATAAGTTTTGGAATGTTGCATTTTGTCTTTCATTTGCTAAAGGTGTTTTCCAGTTTTCCTTGTGATTTCTTCTTTAGCCTATTGGTTGTTTAAGAATGTGTTAATTTCTGCATATTTATGAGTTTTCCAGTTTCCATCTGTTATTCTAGTTTCATTTCTTTGTGATCAGAAAAGGCATTTTGTATAATTTCAGTTCTTTTTAAATTTATTAAGACATGTTTTCTTGACCTGACATATGATCTATCCTGGAAAATGTTCCATGTGCACTTGTGGAAAATGTGCATTCTGCTATTAGTGGTAGCATGTTCTATATATGTCTGTTAGATTTAAGTGGTTTAAAGTGTTGTTCTAGTTCTCTCTTTCCTTATTGATCTTTTATCTTAATTTTTAAATTAATTGTTGAAAGTGGGTATTGAAGTATCCAAGTCTTAATGTAGAACTATTTATTTCTCCCTTAAGTCCTGTCAAGTTTTGCTTCATATATTTTAGAGCTCTGTTGTTAGGTGCATATATGTTGGTAATTGTATAAATCTTCCTGATAATTGAACATTTATCACCATATAATGGTCTTCTGTCTCTTGTAACCCGTTTTGACTTAAAATTTGTTTTGTCTGTTAATGTAGTCACTCTATGACTCTTTTGGTTATTAGTTGTTTTCTTAGTGGTTACCTTGGGTATCATAATTAACATTTTAAGCCTCCAGTCACTCAGTTTGAATAATACCAACTTAGTTTTAATGGTATGCAAACACTCTGCTCCTATACATCTCTGTCCCTCCCCTTTGTATTGTTATTGTCACAGATTACATCTTTATACTTAGGTATCCATTAACCTAGACTTAAAATTATTATTTAATGAATTTTCCTTTTAAATAATATAGGAAGAGGAGTTACAAACCAAAAGTGCAATAATGCTAGCTTTTATGTTTACCTATGTAATTATCTTTATTAGTGTTCTTTATTTCTTCAAATGGTTCCAAGTTACTGCCTATTCTTTCATTTCAGGCTGAATGACTTCCTTTAGCATTTCTTATAGGGCAGCTCTAGTAGTAATAAGCTTCTTTAGCTTTTCTTAATCTGGGAATGTACTAATTTCTGTTTTATCCTTGAAGGATAGTTTTGTTGAATATAGAATTTATGATTGACAGGTTTACTTTTTTCTTTCAGCCAGTACTTTAAATGTGCCATCCCATTGCCTTCTGACCTCCATAGTTTCTAGTCTAATTGAGATTCCTCGTATGTGATGACTCATTTCCCTCTTGCTGCTTTCAAGATTCTCTCAGGTTTTCAACAGTTTGACTCATATTGTGATCATTGTGGATCTCTTTGAGTCTATCCTGCTTGGAATTTGCTGAGCTTCTTGAATGTATAGATTCATGTCTTTCGTCAAATTTGGGAAGCATTCAGCCATTTCTTTAAATATTTTTTTTACCCTTTATGTATCTCATCTCCCTCTGAGACTCCAGTGAGGCATATATTGGTATGTTTGATGGTATCCCCCAGGTCTTTTATTTTTCTACATTTTTTCTTTCTGCTCCTCAGACTAGATAAATTCAATTGCGTTATCTTAAAGTTCACTGATTCTGTCTGCTGTCTCCTCATAACTGCCATTGAACACCTCTAGTGAATTTTTTATTTTTACTATCATACATCTCTGTACCAGAATTTCTATTTTTTAATATAATTCCTGTCTATTGACATTCCTTCTTTTTAATAGTATCCTCCTGATATCCTTTCTTTTTCCATGGTTTCTTGTAACTCCTTAGGCATACTTAATGCAGTTGACTTCATGTCTTTGAGTAGTAATCTCAATATCTGGATTTCCTCAGGAATAATTCCTGTTAAATTCTTTTTTTCTGTGAATGAGCCATTCTTACCTGTTCTTTGTATGCTTTAGAATTTTATATTGAACTACTGAGAACTACACAATTAGTGTAATGTGGTAACTCTGGAAATCATCCTTCTCTTTCTGAGGAATTGCTTTTGAGGTCTGTAATCATGCATTTGTCTAGTGACTTTTTTTTTTTTTTTCCTTGAGATGGAGTCAGTCTTGCTCTGTTACCCAGGCTGGAGTACAGTGGCATGATCTCAGCTCACTGCAACCTCCGCCTCCTGGGTTCAAGCTATTCTCCTGCATCAGCCTCCTGAGTAGCTGGGATTACAGGCACGTGCCACCACGTCTGGCTAATTTTTTTGTATTTTCATTAGAGACAGGGTTTCATCTTATTGACCAAGCTAGTCTCAAACTCCTGACCTCAAGTGATCTACCCGCCTCGGCCTCCCAAAGTGCTAGGATTACAGGCAGGAGCCACTGCACCCTGCCCTGTCTAGTGACTTTTCCAAACTATTTTTGCAAAGTCTGTATTCTTCATTGTGTGTGTAGTCACTGAAATTTCTGTTCTTATCTCTATGATCAGCCTGTGACCTGAGAGGGATTTTCTTAAATATCTGGTTCAAAAAAAAAGGATATGTATCTCTTCAAATCTTTTGATACACTCCACGAAGGAAGCGAGATGGGGTCAAAACAAAGACAAGGGTCTGCACTGGTCCTTCCAGGAACCTCCAAAGTGAACACAATACACAGCCCCAAATTTTTGGAGGACTAGGTCCTTATTGCCCACTCCAGTTCCAGCCAGCTGCTCCAGGAAAATAAGTTACCGTTCCTGTGGCTACGGTGGAGCTAAGGAATAGGGGGATGGTTGATGGCTTGAGCATGCTGTTCCCTGAGTGAAGTTTTATATCCTCTCCCCTCACCTCCCCTAGTTGCTATAAATATCTTATCAAATTCCAGCATTCCAAAACAGTTGGTTCCAATTATTTTTTTCCAGCTTAATCGTCTAATTAGCAGAAGGATGAATCTCTGAAAATTCCTACCTTGCCATTTTCCCTTTTGAAGTCTGTATTTAAAGAGACTATAAATTGAAGGGGTCCCTCTTCCTACCAGGTTATAAGATGGTACAGTCTGACATGAGTAAAGAAGTGAGAATGATGTGTGACATAGCAAACATCCTGCACTGATAGGAACAGAGACACTCTATTTTTGAATCAGATGATTGTGGGCCATCCTATGTCACATCATGGGCCAGACTCCCTGAAAGAAAAAAACTTTCTAAAGCTGTGAGATGACCCACCAGCATCACCCAACTGTAAGTTAGCCATGGTAGTATCTATTTAGATTCTGTAAATAGATAAATTACAGTTTGTAATTTAAAAAGTTTGTGTATTAAAAAAAACCTTTGTAAATTACCTGTTTTTTTTCTTTGTTCTTATCTTGGTAGTCTTCAAAATGTGTAGAAGAACCTTTAGGCTGCTGGGTAGGAGACTCTCTTGAGATACTCTGTATTTCCACGGTGATGGAGAATAATGTGTACTATGTTAGTTGCAATAACCAATTTGAAGAACTAAGATTATTCATGGGTAACCTTTGTATGATTTTTTTTAATAGAATGGGGGAAAAATTCTGAAAGGTTTAGGGTCGTATAGTTAATTGGTTCATTTTCAAACATTCAGGATAAAAACCTTTTCCCAACTTTCATATCAGTGTGCATTGTTGAAGAGTAAAATATTGCCATCCTGGCAGGAGATCAATGAGAAATAATAAAGTCTCATTTCAATAACAAGTGAATGAAACTAATGAATATATTTCCTGGTATTAATGTTGGTAGACATATCAAGTAGGCAATAGTTGATTAATTGAACCCAAAAGCAATTAAAACAGTTTAATTTGTTTTTATTTCACTGATTTCTTATAATTAAACTATCATAAATCAACTGAATGTTTTGCATCTAATCAAAGCAGAAATTTAAGCTTTAAAGGATAGATTTACAAGTTTGGCTATGAGAATATGATGTGGCCACAATTTTAATTCCATCTAAGAACACATTACTAGCAGTGAAGGGTGGCCTGTGTCCTAACAAGTAAGCATCAGAAAACAAGAATGCGCCTGTAATAACTGATTCATTTTCCTGCTTCAGACATGAAAACATTTAAATTATTAAGCCAAGGTTTTTCTTAAGGAATTCCAAGAGATAAAACTGTTCAATTTCCAGGCTCCTAGTACATACTAAGCAAATACTTGATCAATTAAACTTCATTATTTCTTCTTCTATTAAATCACATTAATAATTCCATGTTCGTTCTTTGTCCAGTTGGAATCACAACCCTGCTCACTTGTTTTTCTATAGACGTGAAGAATTTATTTCATTCCCCATTTAAGCAGTCACATAGTTGAGATTATTTAATCTTGCCTTCTTTTTCATTTTAAAAGTTTACTGGAAGCTGTAACAAATAGCAGAGTTTATAAAATGTCAAATAACACCTATATGTCTTAGCTCACTCAGGCTACTATAACAAAACTGGGTAATTTATAAATGAGAAACTTCTCATAGTTCTAGAGGCCTTGTGACCTAATTGTCACCCAAAGACCTCACCTCTTAATACTATTGCATTGGGGATTAAGTTTCAACATACGAATTTTGTGGGGGATACACATTCAGACCATAGCACTCTATAACCCCCACTCAGGTCAATAACTAGCATCCAAGAAGTGCCTCTGTTGGCCCCTCCCTCTTCCTTCCCAGTATCCTAACTTTTTTGGTATTTTCTTCCTAAGTATGCATCCCTTAACTACATAGTCTAGTTTTGTTGTTGCATATTTTTGTTCTGGTTACTTTTGCTCAACATTGCTGTGAGATTGAGCCAACGTTGTAGTAGCAGCATTTCATTCCTTTTCATTGATATATGGGATTCCATTATGCTGATAGTTCACAATTTATCTGTCTTAACTCTTGCTGGGTTTCCAGGTTAGACTTACGAATATTCTTGTATATGTATTTTGGGACACATAAGGACATATTTCTGTAGAATGTACACCTAAGAGTAGAGTTGCTGGGTTGTAGAGAGTACGTAGATTTAGCTGAGGATTCTACCAAGTGGCTTTCTAAAGTGCTTCTACAATTTTTCACTATTACAGGAAATGTATGAGTTTCAGTTGTTCCATGCTGATAAATGAGTGGCATTTCTTTGTGGTTTTAATTTGCATTACCTGATAACTGATGATTTTGACTACCTTTTCATGTGTTTACTGGCCATTTGGAGATCCTCTTTCTGAAGTTGCTGTGTGCACATGTCTGTGCAAGTTTTTCTAAAATCCCCAAGATATTATTATGTACAGTTAGTATTCACTTAGATTTACTGATAAAAGTGACCCTTAAACAACACAGGTCCACTTATACTCGAATTTCTTTCAACCAAACACAGATTGAAAACACAGTATTTGTGGGCTGTGAAACCTGCGTATACAGAAGGCTGACTTTTCATAGATGCAGCTTCTGCAGGGCCAACTGCAAGACATGTGCAGAGTTTGGTAGGTGGTCCTGGAACCAGCCCCCCACATATACCAAGGGCAACTGTATATTTACCACTTTCTTTGCTCTTCTATCTTTGCTATATCTTTAAAGTATTGTCTTCATTTTCATTGACATGTAGGATTCCATGATGTACTACAGCTTATCTGTTTTACTGTTGATGGATATTTCAGTAGTTTGCACACATTTTCTTTATACCTTTATTATGAATTTATTATCTGTTGGTAGCAAGTTGTTCCAGTTTTGATTGTATACAAATGTCTTTATTTTGCATTATTATTAAAGCAGTGGTCCCCGACCTTTTTGGCACCAGGGACTGGTTTTGTGGAAGACAGTTTTTCCACTGATAGTAAAGGGGTTGGGGTGATGGTTTCAGGATTCAAGTGTGTTACATTTATTGTGCACTTTATTTCTATTATTACATTGTAATATATAATGAAATAATTATATGAATCAGTGGGAGCTCCAAGCTTGTTTTCCTGCAACTCAGCAGTCCCATCTGGGGATGGTGGGAGGCAGTGACAGATCATCAGGCATTAGATTCTTAAAAGGAGCACACAACCTAGGTCCCTCGCATGCATAGTTCACAATAGGATTTGTGCTCCTTTGAGAATCTAATGCCACTGCTGATCTGACAGGAGGTGGTTACTGTTCATCAGGCAGTAACGCGAGCAATGGGGAGTGGCTATAAATGTTGTGTGGCCTGGCAGTTGGGGACCCTTGTCTTAAAGGTCGTCTTTACTAGGTATAGAATTCTGGGTTTGCAGGTATTTTCTTTCAGTACTTTGTATCTGTCTTTCCCTTATTTTCTGGCTTTTAATGTTGCAGGTAAGAAATCAGCTGTCTTTGAGGATATTCCCTCAGGCTACTTCTGTAGTTTTTTTAAAAATATATATTATTTTTATTCTTTCAGACTGTCTTCACTGTCTTGGTTTTTCTCTAGTTTTACTAGGATATTTCTAGGTATGGATTTCCCGTTTGGGCTTCCTTGGGCTTCTTTAATCAGTGAACTGGGTTTTAAAATCAGTTCTGTGTGATTTGCAGCCTCTAACACATGCATATTGATTCTTTCCCATTCTCCCTCACCTCTCTTCCTAGGACTCCAGTTAAACATATTTTAGACCTATTTATTGTATCCACTGTGTCTAATACCCTCTTCCCCACCAATGTTGCTTTGTTGTCCATAATTTCTTCTGACTTAATCTTTCAGGTTACTGATTTAGCTCTGTCTGATCTGCTAGACCCAACCATTGATACATTGGTCCCACACTTTAACATTTCCTAAATTTCTGGTATCTTTTTCCATTCTGTGATGTCATGTTTTAATGTTTCCAGTTGTTTTCAGACATTGAACATAGTAAGCATACCTGTTTGCAGTCTGTGTCTAGTGATGTTACATCTGGAGTTTCTGCTGTTTCTTGTCATGTCCTGTCTCAAAGTGCACCTCATCATTTGCTGGGCATTTGATATGAGAATTTGCTTTCGGGAATACTCGAAGACCTAGGTGATGCTCGCTTCCTCCAAGGAAGACCTGTTTCCTTTAGCCAGGCATCTCAGAGTCATAGTTGTCTAGGACCAAGACTGTAGTTTATCTAGAAGATTCCTATCCCCACCACACCAGTCCCTCCTCCCAATTCAGAGCCTTTCAGAATACAATCCAGAAGAGAGGGTGCTATGCTTGGGTCCCTGTCTGTGCCAGGCTCTGAATTCAGACCCATGTTCCATCTCTTCAAGCCTCCTCGAGGTGTGGAAGCAACTGAGAGGCAGAGTTGCTTCCACACCTCCTAAACAGCAGGGCGCTGGGGGAGTGTTATGACTGCTTCTCTGTTTCTGGTGGCCACGAGACAGCGCCCCCGCGCCCCCGGTATCTCAGCTGCCCTTCCTAGATCACACACCCTGAGACACAAACACTTCTACTCCCTTCTAGAAGCTCACATTTTCTCCTTATTCTTGACCTGACAATTAAGAGCTCTTAATAGTCTCTGATATTTTCCTAGCAGAAACATTTTAAATTTTGTCACAATATTTTCATTGTCTTTGGTTGGAGTATTATTCTTAATTTTGTCTGCCATAATCAAGCCTGAAGTCATCTGTTCGCTAAGCTTAAATACTCCTGACTCTTCTGCCCTGCTCTAGCTTCCATCATTGAGCCTTCTTTGTTGTTTTCCTCCAAACTCTGTGTTGTAGTGCTTGTCATTTTAGAAATGGTGACTGCAATTTACCAAGTTGTTACTGAAAAGTTTCCCCCTTCCCATTCTCACATTTGTAAGCTGAATCTGTGTACAAAGTTTCTTATTGCCTGTTATCAGACCCTTTTCTGTGATTTATTCTTCAGTTTCTTACTAAGCCATATTGTTAAAAATGGAAATAGCCACCATGTTCGTTTCATCTAATGAGTTATAAAAGGACATTGAAAAACTGGACACAGATACAGGAGGTGAGGTGATTAAGACAAATGGCAAGTCCTTTCTTTACCAGAAAAGAAGGGATGTGCTTACCCACTCTGACTCAAGGTCCAAGACCAGAGTCGGGGGATTTGGGTGGGCCTACCCCATCACATAGGTGCCAGGCGCATTAGAAACGCTCTGGGCCATGGGGTCGGGCAGGCTGGGTCTCAGTTACAGTTCTACTTCCCTATCCTGTGGCCTTGAGTTATGACCCATTCTGAAACTCACCTTTCTCCTAAGACAATAATTGCAATCTTGTTACATTTTAAAGAAATTAGTGCATGGAGAGCCTCTAGCAATCCAATGCCTGGCAGGTATTTAAATCTCCCTCTAACTTCTACCAAGTGGTTTTGTTTGTTTGTTTGTTTGTTTTGAGATGGAATTAGAATCACAAGCTAGGTAGCACTTAAGTTCATTTCCTACTCTTGATTTGTGATTTATTTTCCCATTTAGAGGAAAGGTGTACTTATTTTTAGTGTCCAAAGACATTACTCTGGTATTGCATTTATCCCCTTAGAACAAAAGGCTGCAGCAACTTGGAGGAACAAAGAGTTGGTTTTCAACAAACTCAAGTACCACACAAACTGGCTTACTCCATCTCCCCACTCTTTCCCCTACAATTTCTCTCTAAAATAGAATCACAGCAGAATTTAAGTAAACATCTGGGTTTGTGGCCAGGCCTGTAATCCCAGCATGTTGGGAGGCCGAGGTGCGTGAATCACCTGAGGTCAGGAGATCGAGACCAGCCTGGCCAACATGTTGAAACCCCGTCTTCACTAAAAATACAAAAATTAGCTGGGCGTGGTGGCAGGTGTCTGTAATCCCAGGTACTCTGGAGGCTGAGGCAGGAGAATCCTTTGAACCTGGGAGGCAGAGGTTGCAGTGAGCTGAGATTGTGCCATTGCACTCCAGCCTGGGCGACAAGAGTGAGACTTCGTCTCAAAAACAAAGAAACAAAAAAAACACATCTGGGTTTGTTGGCCCCCACCCCCGCATTTTTTTTCTTTTCTTTTCTTTTCTTTTTTTTTTGGCCTTTGGTTAGTCTAAGGTGGTGTGGTTTGATTTCCCATTTTTACTAAAGAGCATTGAGCAGCCCAGGATGAGCGTGCTCCTGTAGCCAGGGGCCCAGGCTCCAGCATAGGCATTGCCTGTGATTCCCCCTTTTCCCAAATCCTTCGAGTTAGCAGATTAAGCCACATGGTGCGTATCTTTTGGAGAGGGACATGGAATCAAAGCAGAGGATTTCTTTCTCATCATCAGGGGCTTGAGGACATTTGGTTCAGAAAAGGATCAGAGAGACGTGGTACCCCTGGGTCTCCTCCGGGTTGGAGATTCACAGGGAGGCCAGGGGCTCTTGCCAGCCCGCCTTGGAGCAGTAGCCAGAGGTCATCCTTGGGAGAGGGGCTTCCCACTGAGTGCTGAATGACTCTACTCCTCTCAGCCCATCCCAGAGCAAGCAGTGTCCTCTGCCTTTAATGTAACCCCTTTCCATGGGTCTATCTGTAATTGATCTGAAGTGTGCAGTGGAAGTCATTTTAATAACTTATATATAGTAAAACTCATGTACAAATAAGCAGGCTGCTTTTCTTCTCCCAAAGGGGGTGGATGTCCTGGGGCAGAGGCAGAGGGGAGGCCACCACAGAAGCTGTTCACTCTAGGCACTTTGCAAGGTATTCTTTTTTCACCTAACTCATCTCATCATCATTGCTGGTAGAGTGGGGAAGATAAAAATATTTATCCTGCCTACAGAGTAGGAAAAAGGTCATGTAGGAAAGCTCAGGGTGTAGATGAGAGAACTTGGGAGGATAAAACAAAGCCAGTGTTTGGACTCCCCCAACTCCTGCCATTCTTTCTTGAGACAGAATCTCACTGTGTCCCCCAGGCTGGAGTACAGTGGCGCGATCTCAGCTCACTGCAACCTCTGCCTCCTAGGTTCAAGCAATTCTCATACCTCAGCCTCCCAAGTAGCCGGGATTACAGGCACTCACCACCACACCCAGCTAATTTTTTGTATTTTTAGTAGAGACAGGGTTTTGCCATGTTGCCCAAGCTGGTCTCGAACTCCTGAGCTCAGGTGATCTACCCTGCTCGGCCTTCCGAAGTGCTACAAAACAAAGCCTGCATTTGGACTCTCCCCACTCCTGCTGTTCTTAATGCTGGCTCTGTAGCAGGGCACCCTGAGGCTGCTGCATGGACTGAGTTCCTGCTCATTCCCCATCCCAGGGATTTGGCAGAACCCCACACAGGCCATCGGGTGGAGCACTTGGCTCCTCATACAGCCTGTGGGCGCCTCTTCTCTAGGGGAGGCAGAGCAGTTAGGCTGAGGACTCCGAGACGGTCCAGGCAGCCTGCATGTCAGTCCAGGAGGGTGGCTGACGTCAGCTCTGAAGGATGATTGCTTTTTCTTGGCTGGCTAACAAAAGGAAAGTTACTATGACAGGGGACTTTCTGGGAGCCCTGCTGAACATGGAGAGGGGATCAGAGCAGAGCAAGGCCCTCACCCCAACCCTGGTAGTTAAGTGCAGGGCTAATGCCTTTCTCAACCTGTTCTGCAGGTTATAGAAACAGGAGGAAATTTTTCTTTCAAAAAACAAGAGGCAGAAAGAAATTTAGCTCTTTAGGTGAGCAGAGGTTAGAGTCCAGACTGGCTAGAGGTGAAGCTCCCTCCCCTGGATGCCAGCACTTCTCAGAGGACCCGGAGACAGTGTTCCATCTCAGGGCTGAGCTCGCCATCTCAGGCCTGCCGCGTCTTATTGAAAATAAGGACAAGAGCTTCAATACACAGCTTTCCTCCAAAAGGCCCATCGTGAGGCCTGAGTGCCCCTGCCCAAGGTGGTAATCGTTTCTAGGGCACACCTCCTGTTGAAAGGAAAAAGTAGAAGGCCCAAGGAGCCTGTAGCTCCGTGAGAATCATGATGAGAAATGCTTAGATGTACCCCAGTAAAGCAGCTCTTTCAACCAGCATGCCTAAGAAATCAGGGCACTCTTGATTGTTGAACTTTCTGGTTATCCAAGGACTGTCTGGTCCTGTGTTAGATGTAAGGAACTCTTCTCTCTCACCTCTGCAGCCATTTATGGTAGACAAATATAGGTTGATGCATATTTTTGGAAGTGAAGCTCTTAGACCAACAATTACACATCTTCCTTCTGAAAATTAGGCCATCATTTTCATTTGACAGAGGACATATAAAAGAGCAAAACTAAACATGTCTCCAAGAACTGAGCTGAGCAGAACCAAAAGGAAATGTTAGAGATGTTTTCTAAGTTCACATGAGTAGAAAGCTCGAAGCTTAGAAGTCTCCTGGGTGGGAGGCGGAGGTTGCAGTGAGCCAAGATCGTGCCATTGCACTCCAGCCTGGGTGACAAGACTCCATCTCAAAAAAAAAAAGAGGTCTCATAGGTGAATTGTCCCTGCTAAAGCTGAGCGATAGGTGCAGGGAGGTTCAGTGCACTGTCTTCTGCACTTTTGTGTGTTTGACATTCTCCAAGATACATTGTTTTAAGTCCATGGAAAACAGTAAAAGTAAAATAGAAATATAAAAAGCCAGAAATATTTCTGAAAGATTTGGGGCAGTTTTTGTTAGATAGAGATAATAATATAAGTCAGGAAGGTGCCTCTTAATCTCTCAGCTAACAAGGTAGGAAATTTGTACCTAGGCTAAGAAGTTGTCCTGCCCTTCAGCTCTTGTACATTGAATCATTCCATTACCCAACACCCAACATAGAGCCATTTTTTTTTTCACGTACATCCTCCAGGAACACATTTCTTTGTATATACACAACATAAGAATAGCTGGCCAGCATATGAGAGATCTGCAAACATTTATTGCATCTTGCTTATATGCCAGACACTGATGATAGAAGCCATTGACTTTAAAGAGCTGACATCCTAGGGAGGGAGACAGACCTGTGCAGTGTGATTAGTAAAACAATGGAACTCTAATTAAGGCACACAGCCAGCCTGGAGAGAGGGTGCTGTGAATTCTGGCTTTGTAGATAGGGGAAGTATCTGCAAAGGTCTCCTGGTGGGACCTCGGGGATGAATGGGAGGGTGGCTGGGAGTGCCCTTGTAGGCGGCTGCTGAGGGAAGCGCCCAGAGGCAGTGGCTGAGCCCGGGTGGTGATGCCAGGCCTGGTTTGCTGATTCTGGACCTAGTCAACTGTGCCAGGAACTAAAGTCGAAGAGTCTGGGCAGGAAAGACTTTGTGGGTCAGGCTAAGGAATTTGAACTTTATCTTGGGACCCATCATTAGTGATTCTAAGCAGGAGAGCAGTGTGTTCAGAATTACTCTGAATTCTGATTTTAAATAGTGGCTTGACCTTGTTTGTTTTTCTCTTCCTGTCCTCAAGCTTACTTGTCAGTTATGATATTTTTAGTTACAAGTCACAGAAAACTCAACTCAGTGGCTTGTACCCAACATGCATGAACCTTGAAGACATTGTGCTAAGTGAAATAAGCCAGTTATAAAAGGACAAACACTGCATAATTCCACTTCCATGTGGTATCTACAGGAGTCAAATTCATGCAGACAGAAAGTAGAATGGGGGTTGTCAGGGGCTGGAAGAGGGGGAGTAGGGTTGATGTTTAGTTAGTACGGAGTTTCAGCTTTACAAGATAAAGAGTTCTGGAGATGGATGGGTGATGGTTGTACCACAATGTGAATGTATTTAGCAACACTGAGCTGTATACCTAAAATCAAAAATATCGTCAAAATGGCTTAAACCAAATGGAAAATATTTCATAAGAAATATATAGAGAAGCTTTGGGACTGGTTAATTTAGGGTTCAACAGTTTCCAAAAGAAGCTAGGTGGCTATGCCTTCTCACTCTGCATCAGCCACTTCAGCCCCTTGCAAGACAACTGCCCCACTCCGAAATTACCTTGCAAAGCAACATCCAGGAAAAGAGACCATCCCTCTCTAAGTCCATTTTCAATTGCTTTTAACAGAATACCTGAAAAGGAATTTATTTCTTACAGTTTTGGAGGCTGAAAAGTCCAAGGTTGAAGGGCTGGATCTTGTGAGGGCCTTCCTGAGGGTGGGGACTTTCTGTGGAGTCCTGCGGTGGCACAGGGTAGCACACGGCATCACACAGTGGCAGGGCTGCACATGCCAGCTCAGCACCCTGTTCCTCTTGTTGTAAAACCACCAGAACTCATTATCCTATTAGTCCATGAAGAGATTAATCCTTTCATGAGAGCAGAGCCCTCACACTCTAGTCACCTCTTCATAGCCCCACCTCTCAGTAATAGGGATTAAGTTTCAACATGAGTTTCAGAGCAGACAAATACCTAACCCATAGCACTCCCTGTGTCTCTTTAAGAACAAGAAACACTTCCAAAATCAGTGTTCAGCATCTTGGCATGAATGTCTAGCAGCCATTCCACATGCAGCCTGACTGGAGCCCCACTCCTGATGCCCCTTGCAGCTCTTCCCACCATCTCCTCACTCCCAGGCAACAGTGGCTCCTATTTCTCCAGACTCTTCCTTTACTCAGGCTAAAGACCTTGGCATCACCTTGGCCCCTGTCACACCCCACATCCATCGGCAGATTCTTTTCGCTCTGCCTTCCACATGTGCCCAGGCTCCGGCTACTTTTCACCGCTGTGACTCAGCCTGAGCTACCACCATCTCCCACCTGGATTATTGTCATCGATTCCTATCTGGTCTCCCTGTTTCTCCCTTGGTCACATATCCATTCAGTGAGCAAATATTAACCATGTACCTCACATGTGCCAGGCATCGCTCTGGGTGCTGGCAGCTCTACAGTGAACAAAACAAAACCCCTGCCCTCCTGGAGCCTTCATTTGGTTCTCAAAACAGCAGTCAGATCGTGTCCCTCCTTTGACCAGCATCCTCTCGTTCTTCCATCCCACTCAGAATAAAAGCCAGATTCCTTAGGAGACCTGCATGATGGTGCCTCTTTGTTCCTTGAGTAAGGACGAACGCAGGCCCATCTCAGGGCTTTCACATTTGTTTTTCCTGCTCCCTAGAATCCTGTGCCCACCCCTGTAGCCTCAGGCCTTCCTCTTTCATTTTCTTCAAGTCTCTTGATGTGGAATTTGACGGAAAGATGGCAATCAGTTGGCCTGAACAACTGGCAGTGGAGTGGCCATTTACAGAGAGGGAGCTTCCTGAGGGAGGGAGCTTGTGGGGGCAGGGCACCAGGAGTTGGGTTTTTTACTTGCTACACCTCCCATGCTGATTTAGACATTCAGGTGGGTCGTGCAGCACCTGTGGACGAATCTGAGGCTCTGAGTGACAGATTTAGGGGTCGCCAGTATATACGCAGGTTTACGCTCAGTGTCACAGGAAGCACGTGCACAGAAGAGCTGCATATTGCAGTGATTTCAGTTAGGGATACGAGGAGGAACCAGCAAAGGAGACTGAGGAAGAGCAGCCAGCGAGCTAGAGAAGAATCAGGAGATGCACTTCTCCAAAGCCCAGTACAGGGACATGCAGAGAGGGAGCGAGGGAGTGCCTGCGGCAGGTGCTGCTGATAGCTCTCCCCGCCCAGCCTCAGCTGTCTCACTCCCAGATACAGACAGCCGGGCTCTTTGAGGAATGCGTCCAATATGCAGGGGTAATGGACCTTTCGTACCAACTTCAACTAGTTCATGTTCCTTGAATGCTGAGACATCATAAAAAATATAATTTGGTCTCTGTTCCTGGTTCCTGACATAGAGCTTCTAAAACCCTTGTAATTTCCTGAACTGTAGGGGTTCAGGGGGCATCTTTTGTTCTAATATGGTGACTCTTGGTGGGGACCTGTCACCAGAAAGATCAAGCTATGATGAGAGGGTTGGACTTTCAGCCCCACCCTTCATCCTCCAGGGAGGGAAGGGGGCTGGAAATGGAGTTAGTAATTGATCATACCTACACGGTGAAACTCCATAAAAATCCCTAAAAGATGGCATTCAGAGAACTTTTCATTTTGGCAAACACATCCACTTTCTGGGAGCATGGTGCACCCCAGCACAGTGGGGACAGACAGTCCTGTGCTCAGGACCCTCCCAGACCTCACCTTGTGTGCCTCTTCACCTGGCCGTTCACTTGTGTCTTTTATCATATCCTGGAATAAACTGGTAAACGTAAGTAAATGTTGCCCTGAGCTCTATGAGCCATTATGACAAATTATCAAATCTGAAGAGGGGCTTGTAGGAACCCTCCATTTGTAGCCCAGTCGGACAGCAGTTGTAGGCAACCTGCAGACCCTCTGCTTGCAATTGGTGTCTGAAGTTGCAGGGCAGTATCTGGACTGAGCTCGGAACTAGGGGGCCTTGTGCTCATCAGAGTAGGTAGTGTTCAAATTGAGTTAAATTGTAGAATACCCAGTTGGTGTCAACAGAGAACTGGACAGTTGCTTGGTGTGAAAAAGCTACACTTCTCTTCACAAACCACACTTCATGAGCCAGGGCCATTCCAGCAAACCTGCTTCTTTGACACCAACTAATGAGGAAAACACTTTTTCCTGTTAAGCCCTGTATACTCCCAACACTTCTGACAGTAGCCACAAGTGTACCTTCGCTACTGGGTGAAGATACCTTCGCTACTTGAGTGGAGATTCCATTTTCCCCCCCACTCTTCTCTCTTTAAAACTTCTGGGAAACCATCCATCGTTTGGCCTCATCTGAAGTATAGGCAGCTCAGACAGTAAATCTACCTCTTCCCGTTCACCTGTAGCACCTAAGGTAGTGCTTGGAGCTGCCTGTAGGATAGTGAATACACAGGCTCCAACATATGGGTGAGCACATTTGCTGTTGCCTGTGAGTGTGTGTGTCACATATCCTGAGCTTATGTTAAAAATCAGGGAAAGAGAGTAACTTCTCTCCACTTAGCAGTTTCTGTATTTTAATGCAGCCTGAATTCAAAGTAATAATGTTCCAAACATTAAACTGAGATTTTATGTGGGAGAGAATTTGGTCTCTGGGTGGGGGAAGGGTATAAGGCTGAGGGAAGCACATGCCGACTTTTGAGAATTACTAAAGTGAATGCTCCTTTTTTTACTTCAATTTTTCTGCAGGGGTTGGCACCAGGAATTATTATAGAAAGATCGGCTACAGATTACAAGGCCCGTACATGGTGAAGATGCTGAAATAATGGCCACACCAGTCCACCTTTCTGCAGTATCCTCCCTGGCAGAACACGGAGAATCAGGATTTCTTAAATACTCAACAGAGAGGCTGAGCAGAGCAAATAGGGGACTTCACCCTCATCCCGCAGCTGCAGAGACCTTCAAGGCCACGGCTGGTCATCTGCTGACCACACCCCAGATCCGTCCTCTCCTGTGTGCACCCAAAAAAAATCATTGCATTTTTGAGGCTTAAATCGTCTATCCAGTTTCTAAATTTTGCATGAGGCCTGCAGGTGGCCTATTTTGACTCAGACGGTGACAAAAGCAAATTAGTTCATTTGGACACCATAACTCATGAAATAAAACTGATTGTCATTCGAGGAGCAAACTTAGGAGTAGGTTATTTATATACCCTAGGGACAGAAAGTCAGGTTGAAACAGGAAAACCACCAGACTCTGATCTCAGGCCTCTAACGACATACGCATTGGAGCGCAAGTTAGGAAAATGAGCTTTTGTTTTCATGGAAATCATTCTGATTACAGTGCCGATGTTTAGAAATAGCAGTGTGACGGGGAAAGAGGAATTGCAGTTGTCGGGGAGTGAGCTGGCAGCAGCCGGCCACCAGCCTCTCCCAGGCGGGAGTCCACCATCCGAGACGGCAATGACAAAGAGCTTCATTTCATGTTCTTTGTTGTCTCGACTTCCCACCCTCTTGGCAACTACAGAGCAGTGTGGGCAGCCACAAGTGTGGTCCCCAGAGAGCCTCTGGCTTTCCTGTTTGTCTATCCCGAGCGGGTAGAGTCTGAGATTGTGTGCCCCTAAATCAAGATTTGCTTCCACAGAAGCCATTACTTGCAATTTTTTTTTTTTTTGATAGAGTCTCGCCCTGTCACCCAAGCTGGAGTGCAGTGGTGTGATCTCACTGCATCCTCAGCCTCCCAAGTAGCTGGGATTACAGGCACCCGCCACTGCACCTGGCTAATTTTTCTATTTTTAGTAGAGATGGGGTTTCACCATATTGGTCAGGCTGGTCTCGAACTCCTGACCTCAGGTGATCCATCCACCTCGGCCTCCCTAAATGCTGGGATTACAGGCATGAGCCACTGCACCCAGCCTTTAATTTTTTAAGGTGGATTTTGGTTGTTATAAATGGAGAAAGGTAAGAGTTCAAGTTCAACTTGTGTGAAAGCAAAACAATGGAAAACAGGATTGGCTTCTTCAAAGGCTCCTCTTGTAGAACTACCTTTTTGAGATTTCGAGGTAATCTACTTTGGAGACTCTGCCTGGAGAGGGTCAGTTCCTAAGTTAAGAGCATTGCTTAACCTTGGCTCCTGTGGCATTTTACAAAGGTTTAAAGGAATTGATTCCTCTGAAAGGGCCTGAAAATAAAAAGTCCTTAACATACAAAGAAGAGTCATGTGGTTTTTTTTTTCTCTCTCCCTGTAAATGCAGTGACATTTGCCACGAAATGTGCAGGTTTCAGTTTCCAACCTATGGCACTGTTCATTTCCTCCTGGGTGCTGTTTGCCATTTCATTAAACTGCTACGAGGCAAATGACAGTGGCTTTGTTATGGGCTCACTGTGGAACTACCATGGCTTTCCATGAGTGTCGTTTAGGGACTTAGCTACTTCTCAATTATGCTTTTTTACCCTATAAAAATAAAACTAATAAAGCATACTCCCGCTGGCTGTCAGAGCTGCGTTGCTGGAGACAGAACCAGCCGCACAGCCCTGGAGCACAAAGTCTGTGGGCCTCGACCTTCTCATCGGTGCTAGGTGCCCAAATGGATCAACACACATAACTTACAAGAAGGGCTTTTGTGAAATGGTAAAAAGGCCTGCACATGGAAAGTTCACTTCAAAAGATGACAATTTAGGGAATTTGAAACGAAATGACAGGAACTTGCACCTTTCTGATGGCTGTCAGCCTTCGCTCAGGATTCACCAGAATCCCTCTTTCTAGCTCATCCCTGGCCTTCCTTGCCGTATCTTGTGGCCTGTGCAAAATGGCAGCAGTTGGGGAGCTTCCCCCGGGTGTCAGGGCTCCTGCCTCCTCCCTCTGCCACCAGAAGCTTCCGCTTCTCTTGTGACTGCCAGGGCTTGTTCCGGCATGGATGGTGCTTGGCGCCTCCACTGTCCGGCTGGTCTGGCTGCTCTGAGGCCTGTGGGGCCACTTCATAAGAAAGCTCAGTTGGGCACGATCCTGCTGGCCTCGGTGTGAAACCATCACAGCTGCAGCCTGATCCCACCTGAACGGAAGGACTCCTTAGCAACCACCTCCAACCCAGAAAGCTCTGCATTTAGCTCCACTTCTGGGACATCACCTGAAGAGTTTTTTTTTTCTTCTTTTTTTAATTCAAGTCATATCAAAAACAGACTAAAATAAATTTGAACAGAAAATGAGATTTTTAAAATACATTATCACCAAGCGAAAGGGCCTGGTAAAACTCATTGTTCCATTTGGGAACAAGCAAACCCCTTTTCCATTTTCCATCTCTGCAGACCCAAAAGTACCACAAAGACAACTCAAAAACCAACGCCTGTTCCCCTAAAACGTCTTTCAGATTGCAAATTTTCATTGCCAGTGGGTTTTTCGCTTTTTTGTTTTCAAGATTATCACATTGAAAACAGAAAATCTTGTTCCTAAAGAACTCACAGATCCCTGAGTTTACAAAGGAAAAAAAAAAAAAAAGCACAAGATCTGGCATCTGAAAACCTGGTTTCCTCATTAACCATGAAGCTTTGAGCAAGGCCCCTCCCTGTTTCTGAGCTACCATTTCCCTATTTGTAAACGTGTGTCGCTCGGGGCAAGCGTAGGAATCAGATGTGGCATTTGAGAGACACTGCATAAACCAGGACATACACCGATAGTTGTTGCTGCCCCCAGTGAAGTGGCTTCTCTGCTGATGTGTAACCTTGGGCAAGTCAACCCTGCAAAGTTTCATCTGTAAAATGGGAGTGAGGTGTAGGCAGGGTTCTTAGAACAGGAAGCGTACTATAGAAGCACTAGCTCTGATTACTAATACCTAACAAGTGCAATCATCCGCCCATTTTTTTCTTCAATGAGGGAGCTTCTCTGCTGACAATAGAATTTCTGATTCTTTGCTACAATCTAAGTTTTTCTTAGAAGCCCATGTCAGAAGAATAGTATCTCTAATGCTCTAAGACCCTATCTCCTTCTCCTCTGGTCTATTTTATTCACACAAGTCTAGGGTTGCACATTGTCAAATCCATTCCTTGAGGGCCAAGATCCTAGCTGAGATTGCAACAGCAAAAAGCATTTTGAAATGCTGCTGTCTTTGGAGTGGCTTCCTGGAAAGGTGTCCAGTATCAGCATGCATTGCCGATCCCTGTGTGAGCTGGTGGCTGTGTCCACCTAGGGAGTCTGGCAGCCATTTGTGGCAGGGGTTGGGATGGGGAGGGGACACCTTTCTATATATTGGAGTTGTGTACACCAGCAATACGTTTGTGTTTCATTCTGTGAAGGCATTTCCAAAAATGATGTTTCAAGAAACCTATTTTAATGTAGACAAATCCATGCCTGTGAAAAAGTTGCCACTCGGCTGCTTTTCTCTATCCTGCCTTCATTGCCGTTACCCAGATGTGCAGCTTTATCTCCTTTGTCTCTACACGCCTGATTCCCACCTTGTCCACCTGGAAAATTTCTCATCATTCAGGGGAACAAACGACTATTTGTTGAGCCTCCACCAGGCCCTGGACTCTGCCTCAGGTCCTTTCACCTTCTTCGTCTTGGGAAATCCCTCCAACCCCCGCCGTCCTCAAGGTTAATAAGGTAAGGTGAAGAGTCTCCACTACTTTTTTTTTGTTTTTGAAACAGGATCTCACTCCGTTGTCCAGGCTGGAGTGCAGTGGCGTAGTCATGGCTCACTGTAGCCGTGCAAACTCCCAGGCCCAAGCACTCCTCCCATTTCAGTCTCTCAAGTAGCTGGGACTACAGGCATGCACCACTACACCCAGCTAATTTTTTTATTTTTTTATAGAGGCGGGAGGGGTCTCACCGTGTTGCCCAGGCTGGTCTTGAACTCCTGGGCTCAAGCGATCCTTCCTCCTCAGCCTCCCAAAGTGTTGGGATTACAGGCGTGAGCCACCGCGTCTGACCTTGTCTCCATTACTTAAGTAAGGAAGGCAGGCTGGTGTCTTCACCTCTGAGCCTGGCATCACAGGAAGCCACTGTGGCACCCAGGTGCAGTCACAGTGCCATCCCCCAAATGTCTGGGGATCGCGTATACTATACTCTGAATGGGACCCTGGCGTGGCCCAGTGCAGCAGCCCTGGTCTCAAGCCACTAAATACTAAGATGCAGGCTTCGAGACCGAGTCAGTGACTCAGCCCTCCCCACCCCACCCAGCCCCACTCTTCCTCTTTTAGAGGAAAGCGTTGCCAGTCAGCTTATGTTAGACCTGGGCACCGAGCCTGTGCCTTCAGATGTGAATTTCACCCTCACGGCAGCCTGTGAGAGAAGCCCTATTATCAGCATCCCAGCAGTTCCAACTGGCGGGAGTGGAAGTGGATGATTTCCTTAAGAGATAATGCAAAGTACAGAAAGAGTCTGCTCTTTTCATTTAAATGAAAATAGCGCTTGGGGGCTCTAAAAATTATATATGCTCATTATAACAAATGGAAATGAGACAGAAAAGCACAAAATAACCTGAAATCCCACCATCAGTGCCAGCCGTGGCTAATGTGATGAATGTCCTTCCAGCCACCTCTCTGCACACACACACACACACAGACACACACAGACACGCAATCAGTTTTACATAAAAGAGTCATATTGTACATGTTGCTTCTTTTTTACTCTAAAAGATGTAAAGTAAGCATCTTTCCATTTCAATATGGATCTACTTGAATTTTTTTTTTTTTTTTTTTGCTTTTGAGACAAGGTCTCCCTCTGTCACCCAAGCTGGAGTGCAGTGGTACTCTCTCGGCTCACTGCAACCTCCAACTTTTGGGTTCATATGATCCTCCTGCCTCAGCCTCCCAAGTAGCTGAAACTACAGGTGCACACCATCACACCCAGCTGATTTATTTTTTTGTAGAGCCAAGGTCTCCCTGTGTAGTCCATGCTGGTTCTCAAACCCCTGGCTCAAGCTACTCCATCCTTTGCAGTGAGTACCTAGTGGTCCCCTGTCTGCAGATGCACGGTTGATTTCAGCGGGCCTTTCTAATCTCACACTCTCATCATCACAGTACCTAGAAGCACCAATCTGTTGACTCAATACCAAGATTTACTTCTTTATTTTCTACAAACACTCACTCATTCATGGCTGGCCCCCTTTGTGCCTCCACCCCCCGCCACTTTGGTTGTCCTGCCACCAAGCCTTTCAGTCCTTCACTCACAATGGGGAAGGCCTCCCTGGCTGGCGTGTGGCCTTTCTCATCTAGAGGGCAGCAGCACATTCCATCATGAACAAGTCCCATCACACGAAATGTCAAGATGCCTGCTCACTGGAAGGCACTGGAGCGTGACACCCTTTACTGAAGTGAGAGGTGACTGTACCTTATCTTTTTTCCCCTGATGTAAGGGACTGCGTCAAGTCAGATCCCTGCACCAGCTGTAGCCCTGCAGAGATGTTCGTCATCTTGTCTGCAAGGCTAGAAAATGTGACCACCAGAGAGACTTGACAGTACCTGCTGTCACCATCAGGGCAGGCAGCAGAGGGGCTCTCAGCGCTTGGACCCCCCTGCAAAAAGAATGGCAGGACATTCAGATGCCTGGGTGCCAGGCTTGCTTCCGCCTCTGTCCAGCTCTGCAGGGACAGGGTCTGGGTCACCATATATCTAGGGTGCTGAGGCAGCAAGCAAAGATCACCTGCATCTACCTGAAGGAAAGAAAGTACAGGAACATTTTGGCGAGAGGAAGAAAGGGAAGTAATGTGTTGAGCAGTCATGCCTGGTATTGCCCCACAGTGGTCCTCTGAGGGTGGAATTAAGGTCCCCATTTTACAAATGAGAAACTCAGGCTCAAAACAGCTCAGTAAATTAACCAAGGCCACAGAGCTAGTCAGAGAAATGAGTGTGAAGATGACAGACTGGCCCAATACAGTGGCTCGTGCCTGTAATCCCTGCAATTTGATTCTCTATAAAAAATTAGCCAGGTGTAGTGGTGCACACCTACAGTTCTACCTGCTACAGAGGCTGAGACAGGAGGATCGCTTGAGCCCAGGCGTTGGAGGCTGCAGTGAGCCATGATTGTGCCACTGTACTCCAGCCTGGGTGACAGCAAGACACTGTCTCAAAAAAAAAACAAAAAAAACAAAAAAAACCACACACACACACACACACACACACACACACACAACAAATTGACATTTGCAGACTTGCAGAGATTCATACTTACGAGCAGTGGTTCCTCTAGAATTTCTAAAACAAAGTTTCTGGCTGGCAGTTGGGTTGGAGAAGGGTTTATCTTGAAGCTACGTGGCCTGGCAGACATCGTTTGCCCCCCACCCCCTATTCCAAGCCACTTCTTAGCACAACAACTGCCAATGGGCTCTTGAAAGACCCCTTGATTGAAATATACAGTCAACAGATACATCCAAATAAAAACTGGTAAATAGGGACAATATGGAAAGAATGAACTAGTAGCAGGAAATCAATCTGCTTAAATAGAAAATTGAAACTAAGTAACTCTGGGAGTTACTGTTACAGAAAAGAATGAAAGTTTCTGGGTTAAAATGGAGGGTGGAACACACACATCTAGTATTGCTTCCACCTGGAGCTAGATGTGTACATTCCATCCTCCCTTTTAACTGATGTTAAAGAGAGGTGAGGGCCTAGCACGGTGACTCACGGTGACTCCCTACACTTGGGGAAGCCAAGGTGGGAGGATTGCTTGAACCCAGGAGTTTGAGACCAGCCTGGGCAACATAGCAAGACCCTATCGCTACAAAAAGTTTTTAAAAATCAGCCAGGTTCACACCTGGCTGTGATGGCACACACCTGTAGTCCCAGTGATTTGGGAGAGGTTGAGGCAGGAGAACCACTGGAGCCCAGAAGTTTGAGGCTGCAGTGAGCTATGATTGAGCCACTGCATTCCAACCTGGGTGACAAAGTGAGATCTGTCACCAAAAAAAAAAAAAAAAAGACTAAGTTTGCCTGATGCTTACAGATGTGGAAAAAGAGACAAGTGAGCCATGCAGGAGAGGAAGCCAGAATGGGGTGTCTAGGGTTTGTCCAAAAGGCCTTGACAGAGGGGCAGAGAGGTCCCAGCACAGAGAAACTGAAAGTCCCCTCTTACCCCACATCCCTAGGGCTGCAGAGGAATAAGTGGCCAAGACTACAGGTGGGAGCAGTCTCCTTCCCCACTCAACCCTGTGGGGACCCAGAGGGCACAGAGCCAATGTAGGCTCATAAGGCCCCTGCCTCCCTTATTTCACCTCTGTCCCCAGCACCCCAGCCCTGCCTCCTCCAGGAAATAGGGAGGAAGTGCTGGTGCCCCTGTGGCAGGCCCTCCCTGGAAGAATGGAAGTTCCACCCTGGAAATGTGGATGTCATATGGCCTGGGCCATTCTCATTGTTGAACTGAGATCGTGTTGAGAGGCTCAGAGAGAAGGAAGGACACCTGTTACCTAAGACAAGTCATAAAAGTCAGGGGAGGCTGAGGTTTTCATCCCAGGGCTGGGGAAATAAAATAATAGTTGGCCTTTGAGAACCTGCCATCAGCTGGGCTTGTTCAAATAACAGCAACATTCTGATTATGTTCCCAGCTCAGTCTGTTCAATTAGCAGGCACGTGGACAACACTGGATTTCCATTTTAAATTGAAACAAAACAAAACAAATATTTAACGATCGCTTTTGTTTTAATAAGTTATTACCCCCTTGGAAAACAGAAACTTTTTCTTCTGTACCAAGATGTCAGCACCACAGGTGGAATTTGACCTTTCTCTGTAACTAAAGGATTTAGCCTTGAATTTTCTGCCTGGGACTATTTACAGGGTGAGGCCGTTTTCAGCCACAGGTGAGTTTATAGTGAAATGAAACCCATACTGTCAGTACTCTGGGGTTAAGATTAGAGATCCTTTCTGTATTTGGAGTTTAAAGTGTCACTTTTCAGAGAATTTGACGTTTCAGATTATTTGACAGATCAGCTGTGATTCCAACCTAAAACAGGCAGTTGATTTTTAGACTTAGGATTTTAAATGGAAAGATGTGAGAGAATTTGAATAAATTTGCAAACAATGCTAGAATGTTTAAGAAATCTTGAGATTTGCTATATTTAAATTTTTAATGTGTTAGATTTATAAGACTTTTGTAAAGTTACTTGGGGCTGGGCACCGTAGCTCACACCTGTAATCCCACACTTGAGGAGGTCAAGGAGGGCAGATCATTTGAGCTTAGGAGTTCAAGACCAGCCTGGGCAACATGGTGAAACCCTATCTCTGCAAAAAATACAAAATGTAGCTGGGTGTGGTGGCGTGCACCTGTAGTCCCGGCTACTCAGGAAGCTGAGGTGGGAGGATAGCTTGAGCCCAGCAGGAGGTTGAGGCTGCTGTGAGCCATGATCATGCCACTGCACTTCAGCCTAGATGACAGAATGAGACCCTGTCTCAGGAAGAAAAAAAAAAAATTACTTGGAAGGGTTTTTGCTTGCTGAAGTCATAAATTGCCTAGTCGGGCACTTAAAGTACATAAAAAGAAAATAAAGATATTCAATTTATATAAATTTATTAATGTGGTTTTAAAACATTGAAGAAAATTTTATTTTTAAAAGCTTTTTTTTTTAAAAAAAATGTATATATATGTATATATATAATAGAGACAGGGTCTCACCATGTTGCCCAGGCTGGTGTCAAATTCTTGGCCTCAAATGATCCTCCCACCTCAGCCTCCCAAAGTGCTGGGATGACAGGCGTGAACCACCACACCCGAACTCAAAAAATCTTAACTGACTTGAAAATAGGACTGATTTGGAAGATGCATGCTTAACTCACACCAGGCATGGAGAAGGGCAGTGAATCACACATGGCACATCCTGAAATCTCAATCCTCTTGTCACTCATGGACTCTGGAAGTTGCACAGCAAGTTCAGCCACATTCTGTAACTGTGTGAGCTGGTTCATTGACTCTATTCATTTATCACCAAGAATCCACGATAGTAGGGAAATCCACAGAGTGCTAGTGGAGCCTGCTCAGTCAGAAGAATCCAGGAAACCTCCTAGGGGAAGGGCTGTGAGGGATGAGTGGGAGTGGAACAGGGGAGCAGGCATGGAAAGAGAATTTCAGGCAGAGTAGCAGGGAGGCCCCAGCCTGGGAAGGTGTCTCAACATCAGGTTGGAAAGACCAGTTCTAGAAAGAAATAGGCTAAATAAGAGTGAAGTCAAGTCAGGCACAGTGACTCATGCTTGTAATCCAAAACTTTAGCAGGCTGACACAGGAGGATTGCTTGAGCCCAGGAATTCCAGATTAGCCTGGCCAACATAGCAAGACCCTGTGTCTACAAAAAATTTTAAAATTAGCTGGGTGTGGTGGTACATGCCTTCAGTCCCAGCTACTTGGGAGGCTGAGGCAGGAGGATCACTTGAGCTTGGGAGGTTGAGGCAGTGAGCTGTGATTGCACCACTGCACCCCAGCCTGGGCAACAGAGCAAGACCCTATCTCAAAAAAAAAAAAAAAAGTGAAGGCAAGAGAACATCTGAGAACTCAGTATCAGGATTCAAACTATAGCAGCAAGTGGACTGGAAGGATGGGGGAGTGGGGAACAGCAACAAACGCAATATCCTTTAAACAAAGATAGTATCCCACAGTGACACAGTGGCATAAAGAGGTAGGGTCCTGGGACTCTCCTCCTGTGAGCTGCCCCAGGCCTGGGACCTCACCTGTTCTTGTGTTCCCAGAGCCTGGCACCCAGAAGGTGTTCCATAAATCTTTGTTGGAAGAATGACAAGAAGGGAAGGATGGGAAGAAAATGTCTAAGATGGGGGAACTATTGGAATGAAGTTGAGAGACACTGACTCAGCACATACTGTGGTTCAACTGATGTTTTCTTTTCCTTTTTCTTTTTTTGAGACAGAGTCTGGCACTGTCACCAGGGCTAGAGTGCAATGGCACGATCTCGGCTCACTGCAACCTCCACTTCCGCCTCCTGGGTTCACGTGATTCTCCTGCCTCAGCCTCCTGAGTAGCTGGGATTACAGGCGCACACCACCACACCTGGCTAATTTTTTGTATTTTTAGTAGAGATGGGGTTTCACTATGCTGGCCAGACTGGTCTTGAACTTCTGACCTTGTGATCTGCCCTCCTCGGCCTCCCAAAGTTCTGGGATTACAGGCGTGAGCCGCCACGCCCGGCCTGTTGTTTTCTTGTGTGTTGTTTCTCTTTATGATTTATCCTGCCCAACACAAAAGTAAGCAAAGCAGCTTCATATTGTCTAACTTGCTTTTAATATTTTACTTGAAATGTCATAACTAGAAAGTTTTCTGTGCTTTAAAATGTCATTATCGACCTCCTGCTTCGCCCTCCAGGTCTTGTTCCCAGTGCTTATTCTCCTGGGCCCCTTTGCCCAGGGGTGTGACGGCACCTCCCTCCCTTTGGCTTGTATAACATTACGCAGTCCAGCCTCCCTCCCCGTCTCCCCTTCCTACATAGACACACTCCACTCTGAGTTGTGACAACCGTATCCCCTCTGCATGGGCACCAGTCACCCATTTCCACTTGCGCTGTTGACATTTCTGCTGTCATGTCCCACTGTTGCCTCAAAGTCATCTAAAATTAAACTCCTCTCCCTCCACCCCCACAAAACCACTGCCCTTCTTGACTTGGACCACTGTTAATGGCATCAGCATCCTCCTAACCACCCAAACTCCAAGCTTTTAGTCACTTTGGACTTTGCTCCCTTCCTCACCCTGCATATGTAGCTAATTACTAAGCTCTTTCCTCAATTTTTCTCTAACATTCATCTGAGTTTTCACTGCCTTGATCACTTTGACACACAATAGTCAAAATATTTAGAGGTACACAGTGATGCTTCCATATGTACAATGTAAGTGATCAGATGAGGGTAATTAGCATATTCATCATCCCAAACATCTATCATTTCTTTGTATTGGGAGTGTTGAATATCCTCCTCCTAGCTACTTCAAACTATATATTATTGTTAACTAAGTCATCCCACAGTGCTACAGAACAATACGCCATTCCTCCTATCTAGCTGGATTCTGTATGCTTTAACAAATATCTCCCTGCTCTTCCTAACTGATTTGTCTGCCTCTATTTTCTCCCTCCTTTAATCCGACTTGTCAGACTAACCTTCCTGTAACAATCATAAAAGCAACAAGAGCTAGCATTTATCAAAACTTGCTACAAGCCAGTTCTAAGAGCTCTACATATAGGCATACGTTCAAAACTCACATCAATCTCATCGTGTTACTTTTTTTTTTTTTGAGACAAAGTCTTGCTCTGTCACCTAGGCTAGAGTGCGGTGGTACAATCCCAGCTCACTGCAACCTCCGCCTCCCCAGTTCAAGTGATTCTCCTGCCTCAGCCTCCCGAGTCTCTGGGATTACAGGAGCACGCCACCACGCCTGGCTAATTTTTATATTTTTAGTAAAGACGGGGTTTCCCCATGTTGGCCAGGCTGGTCTCAAACTCGTGACCCCAAGCAATCCGCCTGCCTTGGCCTCCCAAAGTGCTGGGATTACAAGCCTGAGACACCACGCCTGGCCTACTCTTATTTTATAGATAAGAAAACGTGAGGTACAGATAGGTTAAGTAGCTTGCTCAACAACACACAGCTAGGATGTGGCATCGGAGGATGACCCAGGAGGTCCGCATTGCCTACAAAATGAACTGCATCTTCCCATGTCCCCACCTCCCTCTCTCTGCTCAGCTACACTGAGGTCAGCAAGATGCCCAGTGCACGCCTCTTCTGTGCCCCAAAACACAACTCAGTTACCCCCTTCCCACCTCCCTTCCGGGGCCATCTGAGCTCACCATGGTCTTGTGAGCATTGCCGACGCTACCCCTTAGCACCACAGGGGTACCTGTTTTTGGGGGGGTGTATGTGCTGACACAGGACATGGACTTGATGGGACTATTTCGGCATGGAAGACGTTTTAAGGTGGCAGGATCCAAACAGTCATATCAAAATGTAAATGCACTACTGCCTTTTAGGTTTTATTTTATGTTTAATTGGCATAAAATGTCCATAATAGACTTCCTTAACCCTCACCCTATCCCTCAAGTGCTCTCAGCCCCGCAGATGCTCAGGGGATAGAGGAGCAGTCTGTGTTGCGCGTCGCTTGATCTTTTCTCTCTCTATTCTGGTTTTTCAACTAGGATATGCATCCACGTGGGACAAAATTCTGAAGGGACAAAGGGTATATCATGAAAAATAAGTCTCCTTTATACCCATCCCCTGCCACCCAGCCCCTCCCAAAGGCAACCACTCATGTTTTCAGAGAGTACATATCCAGTGAATGTCAGGCATATCAGTACAGATGCCTGATACTTTTAAAGATGAAAGTGCACTCATGTTTTCTGACATGATGATGATCGAGACACAAATATTAAAAAGTATCCTGATGTTAACATGGCGACATTGACGTGTCCTGCGCTTCCCCTCCAGCTCTTTGTAAAAGGGATGAAGTCTTACACATCCTGTGCCTCTGCTCTCCAATCTCTCCATGCCCCCCGGGCCCAGTACTGGTCCAGGGTCTGGGCTCAGAGCAGACACTCAATGATATGATTTGAAGAAAGCTCAGACAAAACCCTGGTCTAGAACGAGGGCAGGAACCAAGTGAGTGGTGGAGAGGGAAGAGCTGGGAGTAGAGAGGGGAGACATGGAGTGAGCCCAGGAGGGAAAAGTGGAAGCAATGGGGAAGAGGGAATGGCAATGCTTACCTGGCACTCTCCTCCCCTATCCACCAAGGCACTGATCAGCCCTTGACAGCCCACTGTGGGGAAAGTCCCCAATCCAACTGCTGCTGGGGTACCCATTCATCCAAGCCTGACCACCCGAGGCCAAGGGGCTGCAGCTTAGCTCACTTTCCCTGTGGTTTATTCACTTTACAGAATTAGACTCAGCTCGACTTACCAGGCCCGGGTCTCTAACCGTCCTTACCATCCCTGAGAGAAAATTGCTTCTCTGATGACTCACAGGGAAGGAGCCATAAAGCACTGAATCACCGATGCCCCCTCCTACCCCGCTTAGTAGTTTCAGCTTGTGTTTTCCCTTCCAGAGACAATTTTGGATCTGTTTCTGTGGCCGTGGCCCCATACGATGGCTGCCGGCTAAACCGAAGTTGGCAGTAACCTTTTCCCCAACTCATTGTTTACCTGAGACTGGCTGTCACTGATAAATGCCTTGCCTTGCCTGGCTACTAACCACGGTGAAAAAGAAAAGAAAATCAGATCAACAAGAGAACAGATTTGTGCTTGGCTGAAGCCCACGCTGTTTCCAAATGATAAGAAGTTCATGCCCCTGACTGAGGCTGTGAGGAAACCTTTCTCTAATGGGTTTTGAAAATTGTTTAAGAATAATTATGAATAGTGTGACTTTGAAAAGGCCACCACAAAGGGAAAATGCAACACTCCTTTAAGACATATGAATGTTTTTGTCTGAAAGAAATGCCCAGCAATTGACATGCAAAAAAAAAAGAAAGAAAGAAATTGAAACTAGAAACTAGAGACAGACCTTACACCTGTCACAAAAATTAACTCAAAATAGATCACAGACCTAAATGTAAAACACAACTGTAAACCTCCTAGAAGATGACACAGGAGAACATTTTGATGACTGAGAATGGCAAAGACTTTTTAGACACAATACCAAAGACAAAGATCCATGAAAGAACCCATTGATTAACTGAACTTGATTAAAATAAAAAACTTGAGCTCTGTGAAAGACACTATCAAGAGAGTAAGAAGAAAAGCCACAGACTGGAAGAAAATATTGCAAAAGACATACCTGATAAAAGATGTATATTCAAAACATACAAAGAGCTCTTAAAACTCAACGATAAGAAAATAAACAACCTGATTTTTAAAAAATGGGCCAGGCTGCACATGGTGGCTTACACCTGTAATCCCAGTACTTTAATAGGCCAAGGTAGGTGAATCACTTGAGCCCAGGAGTTTGAGACCAGCCTGGGTAATATGGTGAAACCCCATCTCTACAAAAAAATTATGAAAAACTAGCCAGGTATAATGGCACATGCCTGTAGTCCCAGTTACTCAGGAGGCTGAGGTGGGAGGATCACCTGAGCCTGGAAGGTCAAGGTTGCAATGAGCCATGATCGCACCACTGCACTCCAGCATGGGTGACAGTGAGACCCTGTCTTGAATAAAAGGGGGCCAAAAACCTAAACAGACACGTCATTAAAGAAGAGATATACATGATAAGCAAGCATGTGGAGGGCCGGGCGCGGTGGCTCAAGCCTGTAATCCCAGCACTTTGGGAGGCCGAGACGGGTGGATCACGAAGTCAGGAGATCGAGACCATCCTGGCTAACATGGTGAAACCCCGTCTCCACTAAAAAATACAAAAAACCAGCCCGGGCGACAAAAAAAAAAAAAAAAAAAAAAAAAAAAAACAAGCATGTGGAAAGACGCTCCACATGACGTCTTTAGAGAAATGAAATTTACAGCCATAAGATCTCTACCTATTAGAATGGCTGAAGTCCAGGACGTGAACAGCACCGAATGCTGATCAGGATGTGGAGCAGCGGGAACTCCCATTCATTGCTGGTGGGAATGCAAAACCAAACATCATTCTGACCATACCTTCCCTGCAGTCGTACCATTGGTATTTACCCAAATGAGATGAAAACTTATGTCCATACAAAAGTCTGCTCATGAATACTTATAGCACCTTTCTTTATTGTTGCCAAAAACTGGAAGCTACCAAAATGTCCTTCAGTAGGTGAATGGATAAATAAACTGCAGTATATCTGACAGTGGAATATTATTCAGTGCTAAAAAGAAATGAGCTATCAAGCCATGAGAAGACATGGAGGAAACTTCAATGCATATTGCTGAGTAGAAGAAGCCAATCTGAAAAGGCTACATAGTATTATTCCAACTGTATGATATTCTGGAGAAAGCAAAAGTATGGAGACAGTGAAAAGATCAGTGGTTGCCAAAAGTTACCAGGAAGAGAGGGATGAACAGGTGGAGCACAGAGGCTTTTTAAGGTAGGGAAACTCCTCTGTATGATACTGCAGTGGTGGAAACAGGTGATTATATATTTGTCTAAACTCATAGAATCTGCAACAGCACGTGTGATTCCTAATGTAAACCATGGACTCTGGTGATAATGTGTCAATGTAGATTCATCATTTACAGCAAATGCACCACTCTGGTGCGGGATGCTGATAATGCGGAAGGCTGCCGGGGTGTAGGGCTGGGGAAACATGGAAACTCTCTGTACTTTCTGCTCAATTTTGCTGTGAACCTAAAGCTGCTCTAAAAAATGAAATCTATTTTTAAAATCCTAAGGGAAAATATTTTAGGAATAAATTAGGCTGGGTACAGTGGCTTACACCTGTAATCCCAGCACTTTGGGGGCCCCAAGTGGGAGGATCGCTTGAGCTCAGGAGTTTGGGACCAGCCTGAGCAACATAAGGAGATCTCATCTTTACTAAAAGTCAAAACAATTAGCCCGGTGTGGTGGCACACGCACCTGTAGTCCCAGGTACTCAGGAGGCTGAGGTGGGAGGATGACTTGAGCCCAGTAGACAAAGGCTGTGGTGAGTTAGAAATCCTATTCCCTTTTGTCATCACCCCCTTATGCTTGCCCCCTTATCTGTGCATCACTACATTCCAGTCTGAGTAACAGAGCAAGATCCTGTCTCAAAAAAAATAAAAAAAAATAATAATAAAGGCTGGGCGCAGTGGCTTATGCCTATAATTCCAGCAATTTGGGAGGCCGAGGAGGGCAGATGACCTGAGGTCAGGAGTTCGAGACCAACCGGACCAACATGCAGAAACCCTGTCTCTACTAAAAATACAAAATTAGCCAGGTGTGGTGGTGCATGCCAGTAATCCCAGTTACTCAGGAAGGCTGAGGCAGAAGAATCACGTGAACCCAGGAGGCAGAGGTTGCACTGAGCCGAAATCACGCCATTGTACTTCGGCCTGGGCAATAAGAGCAAAACTCCATCTCCAAAAAAAAAAAAAAAAAAAAAAAAAAAGAATAAATTAATACTCAAGGTCATGTGGGAAAAAAAAATAAGATACTCAGTGGATAAAGGAGTTGGAAAGGGGAGGGGCTGATACAGGTGCAGGAGGGGCTGATCAAGATTCCTGTTTGCTTTACCATGTTCAATTAATTTAACAGCAAAATTGCCAGGTTTATGAGAATGAGTGTTCCTGAGCAGTCCTTGGTATTTCCAACAAAACCCCAAATGCACATCCCAGCAATAGATGACCACAGGGCTCCCTCAGGCCCAGGTCCAGGCCCAGTGAAGCCATCCCCCATGCAGACCAGGCTCTGTCTGGACTCTGTCTTTGCCCCTGTTGGAATGTACATATGTTCTGCCTCAGCCTTTGAGACCAAACCATCAACATGTAGCACAGTCAGTGCTTTTTTAAAAAAATGGGCCATCTGCTTGTATTTTTCCCTTGTTCTTTCCCCATTCTAATAGGCTCCATGCTTAGTCTCAGGATGTAAACTTTTATCACAAGTATTTTTTGCTTGAATTAACAAGTGGATTGGCTAGACTGTAAAAGACATCAGGGAGACAGAAGATGAAACCCAGGAGTTAGATGCTGAGCTGAAGAAGGCTCCGCACCAGGTCCATCAGTTGCTCATGTCTTGATGGGCACCCGGGGTCAGAGGCTCCCAACTCCAGCTGCACATTTGAATCACCTGGGCAGCCACACATCTCGACAGGATCAGGCACAGATTACTCACACATCCAAGGCTAAGTGAAGAGAGCAAGTGCAGCCATCACAGAATGAACAAGGACCTGACCAGCAACTTGCACAGATCTCTGCATGTGAATAACTAAAATATGCAGTCAAACATGTGTGTACATATTTGCATGCATCTCAGGTATTTATTATGCATAAAGTATATGCGTAATACATGTAGATACATACTCATGGACACACACGTATACAGGAAATGATCAGAAAAAGGCCTCTAGGGTATGTACCTTTAGCCAAAATGCAAAATAAAATTTTAAGTTTTCATCATTATCATATTAATATTAATAAATGATTGCAATGTAATGCCAGGTGGTATGCTTTTTTGGATGACAAGTTGTGAACATAACTTTTTGTTCTGTTTCCTTATTGTTGTTACTTATTCTTGTAAAATTATACACAGAGTTCCACACTAATAATTATCCTGGATTTGTTCTAGACATCTGAATCTGGAATGTAAGCTATAAATATATTTATACTAACTTTGTCTTTTTTTTAAAAAAAAAAAACAGCTTTATTGGGATATAATCCAAACACCATACAATTCATCCATTTAAAGTACACAATTCAATGGTTTTCACAGTATCTTCGTAGGCTTGTGCAACCATCACCACAAGTTTTAAAATTTTTCACCTCCACAAACAAAAACCCTTTAGCCATCATCCCCTTATCCCTGCCAGCCATAAGCAATCACTAATCTACTTTCTGTCTCTATAGATTTGAATGTCCTGGACATTTCATATAATGGAATCATGTAATACATGGTCTTTTATTATTGGCTTCTTTCACTCAGCATGTTTCTGAGGCTCATCCACCTTTGTAGCATGTACCAGTACTTCATTCCTTTTTAAGGCTGAATAATATTCCCCTCTAGGAATATACCACATTGTTTATACATTTATAGTTTGATGGACACTTGAGTTGTTTTTCCTTCTGGCTATCATGAATAATGCCACAATGAATATTGGTGTACAAGTATCTGCTAGAATCTACGTTTTCAATTCTTTGAGGTATGTACCTAGAAGTTGAATTGCTAGGTTCTCCGGTAACTCTATGCTTAGCTTTCTGGGGAACCACCAAACTGTTTTCCACAGTGGCTGAACTATTTTACATTCCTACTAGCAATGGGTTCCATTTCTCCACATCCTTACCAATAGTTGTTAATATCCTTCATTATTGTGATGTTTATTATAGCCACCTTAGTCGGTATAAACTGGTATCTCATTTTGATTTTGATCTGTATTTCCCTGATGTCTAATGATGTTGAGCATCTTTTCATATGCCTGTTGGCTTCTTTAGAAAAATGCCTCTTCAAGTTCTTTGCCTATTTTTTAACTGAGTTGCTTGTGGTTGAGTCCATTTTTTCTTAATGGTTATTGTTTTTAGTCCAATTGGCCACATCAGTTAGTAAGACCCAGAGGTTCCTTAAATTTTATGTCCCCCATACAGTGACTTCAGCAAGAAGACATGCCTATTTTGGACTGTGCTGCTGCCTTGCATTGCTCTGTTGTCCTTAACTACAAGTTCTGTCGTTCTTATGTCATTTGAAGACTCAGAGTAAAGACTGAGATTCCAGAACCTGAACTCAGCTCTGGATCCAGCAGACCTGATAGACATCTATAGAATGCTCCACCCCAAAACAACAGAATATACATTCTTCTCATCACCACATGACACTTACTCTAATATTGAATCACATAATCAGAAGTAAAACACTCAGCAAATGCAAAGGAACTGAAATCATAACCGTCTTTCAGACCACAGCACAATCAAATTAGGACTCAAGATTAAGAAACTCACTCCAAGTCACACAACTATGTGGAAATTGAACAACCTGCTCCTGAATGACTCCTGGGTAAATAATGAAATTAACACAGAAATCGAGAAGTTCTTTGAAACTAATGAGAACAAAGAGACAATGTACCAGAATCTCTGGGATGCAGCTAAAGCAGTGTTAAGAGGGAAATTTATAGCACTAAGTGCCCACATGAAAAAGCTAGAAAGATCTCAAATCAACAACCTAACATAGTGTTGGAAGTTCCAGCCAGAGCAATCAGGCAAGAGAAAGAAATAAAGGATATTCAAATAGGAAGAGAGGAAGTCAAATTATTGTTGTTTGCAGATGACATGATCCTGTAACTAGAAAACCCCATTGTCTCAGTTCAAAAGCTTCTTAAGCTGGTAAGCAATTTCAGCAGTCTCAGGATACCAAATCAATGTGCAAAAATCGCCAGCATTCCTACAAACAAACAACAAGCAAGCAGAGAGCCAAATTATGAATGAACTCCCATTCACAATCGCTACAAAGAGAATAAAATACCTAGGAATACAGCTAACAAGGGAAGAGAAGGACGTCTTTAAGGAGAACTACAAACCACTTCTCAAGAAAATCAGAGAGGACACAAACAAATGGAAAAGCATTTCATGCTCATGAATAGGAAAATGGTCACACTGCCCAGAATAATTTATAGATTCAATGCTATTCCCATTAAACTACCATTGACATTCTTCACAGAACTAGAAAAAAAAAAATTTTAATTCATATGGAAGCAAAAAAGAACCTGAATAGCCAAGGTGATCCTAAACCAAAAGAACAAAGCTGGAGGCATCATGCTATGTTGACTTTAAACTATAATCTACTATAAGCCTACGGTAACCAAAACAGCACAGTACTGGTACAAAAGCAGACACACAGACCAATGGAACAGAATAGAGAACTCAGAAATAAGACTACACACCTACAACCATCTGATCTTTGACAAATATAACAAAAACAAGCAATGGAAAAAGGATTCCCTACTTAATAAATGGTGCTGGAAGAACTGGCCAGTCATATGCAGGAAACTGAAACTGGACCCCTTCCTTACACCTTATACAAAAACTAATCCAAGATGGATTAAATACTTAAATGTAAAACCCCCAACTATAAAAACCCTAGAAGAAAATCTAGGCAATATCATTCAGGACATAGGCATGGGCAAACATTTTATGATGAAAACACCAAAAGCTATTGCAACAAAAGCAAAAATTGACAAATGGGATCTGATTAAACTTAAGAGCCTCTGCACAGCAAAAGAAACAACCTACAGAAAATGTTTGCAACCCATCCATCTGACAAAGGTCTAATATCCAAAGCTGACAAGGAACTTAAATATACAAGAAAAAAAATTAAGAAGTAGGCAAAGGACATGAACGCATGAACAGACACTTCTCAGAAGATGACATTCATGCAGTCAACAAACATATGAAAAGAAGCTCAACATTACTGATTAAAGAAATGCAAATCAAAACCACAATGAGATACCATCTCACACCAGTCAGAATGGTGATTATTAAAAAGTCAAGAAACAACAGATGCTAGCGAGGTTTCAGAGAAAAAGGAACACTTTTACACTGTTGGTGGGAGTGTAAATTAGTTCAGCCATTGTGGAAGGCAGTGTGGTGAGTCCTCAAAGATCTAGAGGCAGAAATACCATTCAACCAGCAAACCCATTACTGGGTATATACCCAAAGGAATAGAAATCATTCTATTAGAGATGCACGTGTATGTTCATTGCAGCACTATCCACAACAACAAAGTGGAAACAACCCAAATGTCCATCAATGATAGACCAGATAAAGAAAATGTGGTACATATACACCATGGAATACTATGCAGCCAAAAAAAGGAATGAGATCATGTTTTTGCTGGGACATGGCCGTTATCCTCAGCAAACTTATATAGGAACAGAAACCCAAATACTGCATGTTCTCACTTATAAGTGGGAACTAAATGATGCGAACACATGGTGGGGAACAACACACACTGGCGCCAGTTGTGGGAGGGCAGAGGGAGAGAGAGCAACAGGAAGAATAGCTAATGGATGCTGGGCTTAATACCTAGGTGATGCGTTGATCTGTGCAGCAAACCACCACGGCACACGTTTACCTATGAACAAACCTACGTATCCTGCACAGGGACCCCAGAATGTAAAATAAAAGTTGAAAAAGTAAGATTAAGAAAAAAACAAAGAACAAACTCCAGGTAGCCGCTGGTCCAACAAAGATGAAAATACACATGGAGCAGAACTGATTCCAACCGACAGTCCAGAGCCCAGTTCAACACCTGCAGACCTGAAGCACAGCTACCCAAGCTGATTCACAGACCCAGAAGGGAGAAAAAGTAATGTTTGTTGTTGTATACCATGGAGATTCTGGGTTTGCTATGAAGCAACAGCCAACTAGAAACATTCTTCACTTAAAAAAAAAAAGACTGAGATTCTCTCTGGGCACCACTGTCAGATATCCAGTCAAAGCATCATCGTGTCTTTAATAGAGTTTGATGCAAGGAGGATTGTTCTTTTTGTGACTTAAAGGGTTCAATCCTTCCCTTTCAATAAAGCAATGGGCAGTGGCCATCTTCGCATAATACAACTATGAATAGTTTCTCTTCCTACTGTTCAAAATGTCCAGCTTTAAAGACTATATATTACTTTATAATGTAAAACCTTTTTTTTAATAAAAGAGACATTTCATTGCCGTGAATAATTATAACTTCTCCGTTCAATTTCTCTAAATATTGGTTTAGCAGCAACCAGCTATCTTGCCTGATGAGGATAGCTCACCTCATCAAAAAGTCAAAGAAATTGCAGGCTCAAATTGTTCTCTTTCATCTATCACTGGGCTGACTTCAGAGGGGCAAAAATGCTACCAGCATTTACTGTCAACTTTCACCAAACTGAAGGATATTACCTGGGCAGGGTGTATTGCTTTCTTGAGATAAAATCAGCAATTAAATAAAGTGGAATCTATTCATCTGAAAGCACAGTCATGAGTGCTAGGTTCTCAGCCTTGATCTGCTCTCAATTGGCTAAGTTGGGAAAATTACTTTCCCTCTCCTGCCTGCATTTATGTGTAGAATGATGAGATTTGATTAGAACCTTAGTCTTTCCAGCTTTAGCAATCCAGGAACCCCACTTACAGAGGCTAACAGCCCAAGGAAATTACTGTTTTGTGGAAAATATCTTTTGTGTGTAGGAGAGTGAGAGATTGTATGAGGGAGGCAGAACTTATCCCCATGAAACAATTGACACAGGCACAAAGACGTGGGCTAGGATGTTCTTTGTAGCATTGCTTACAATCATGAAATACAGAAACAATGTGATTTTCCAACAGTAGGGGAAGGATTATACAAATTATGGCATAATCAAAGGATGTAATATTTGGTAGTCATTTAAAATTATGCAGATCTGGCCAGGCGCAGTGGCTCATGCCTGGAATCTCAGCACTGTGGGAGGTCAAAGCAGGAGGATGGCTTGAGCCCAAACTCATCTCTACAAAAAATACAAAAATCAGCCCGACATGATGGCATGCACCTGTAGTCCCAGCTACTTGGGAGGCTGAGGCGGGAGGATCCCTTGAGCCCATGAATTCGAGGCTACGGTGAGCCATGATCATGACACCACTGCACTCCAGCCTGGGCAACAGAATGAAACACTGTCTCAAAAAAAAAAAAAAGAAAAGAAAAGGGTAAAATTATGCAGATCTGTTCTGACTGACACAGCTATTAATAACACCTTAAGTGGAACATCTACTTACAAAAACATTTGAGTGTATCTTTTTGAAATATATATACCTACACACACCTCTTGAAAGGTTAATAGTGATTATTTTGTGGTGGTGAAATTGCTCTTAAGAATTTTTCTTTTGGCTGGCAATTTCTAATTTTCTATAATATGCATGCCTTATTTGTATAATTCAAACAAATATATAGGATATGTAAGTCAAGGTTCTCCAGAGAAACAGAGCCAGTAAGAGATAGACAGATAGACACACACACAGACACACACACTTACACAGAGAAACAATGGGATATACAGGTTGGATACCTCTTGCCTGAAATGCTTGGGACCAGAAGTGTTTTGGATTTCATATTTTGGGGAATTTTGCAATATTTGCATACACATAACAAGTAGATAAGTTGGGAGTGGGACCCAAGTCTAAACAGAAAATTCATTTATGTTTCATACACATCTTATACACATAGCCTGAAGGTAATTTTATACAATATTTTAAATAATTTTGTGCATATCCAGCCTGCACATGGGCCATTGTATTGCCCTTTGTGGGTGTGCTTGTGTCACTGAGCCTGGGCGTTTGAGGAAAAGACAGAGCTCAGATGAAGGGGGCTGGAAGGGCCTTTATTCCCTTGGGGACTGTGGGTTGTACCCCCGCATTTTTGACGGTGATGCACCACATGAGGTCAGGTGTGAAATGTTCCACTTGTGGCATGTTAATGCTCAGAAAGCTTCAGGTTTTGAAGCATTGCAGTTTTCAGATTAGAGATACTCAACCTGTGTAGATATATATAAACAGAACCAACAGGATATATGCCTGTATATTTATATGTGTATTATGTGTATATATACATGTGAGTATGTGTGTGTGCGTGCGTGTGTGTGTGTGTATATATATGTGCAGATATATATCAGGCTAAACTGATTGCGGGGCTAGCCAATCTGCAATTCACATAACAAGACAGCAGCCTGGAAGCTCAGGCAGTCTTGAGGCAGAATTTCTTCTGCCCAGAGGAACCTGTTTCTCATCTTAAGGTCTTCAACTGAATGGATAAGACCCCCCGCCCCAACCCCCGGGATTATCTAAGGTAATTTCGTTTACTTATAAAGTCACCTGACTGTAGGTGTTAACTACATCTACAAAGTACCCTCCCAGCAACACCTAAATTCATAGCTGATCAAATAACTGGGTGCCACAGCTTGCCAAGCTGAAATACAGAAGAAACCATCACTCAGGTGATTTCTGATCAAATAATGAGGTACAATAACAAGATGGAGACTTTAACTTTTAAGTTCAAGGGTGCATTTGCAGGTTATATAGGTAAATTTGTGTCATGCATGTTTTGTTGTACAGATTATTTCATCACCCAGGTATGAAGCCTAGTACCCATTAGTTATTTCTCCTGATCCTCTCCCTCCTCCCACCCTCCACCCTGACAGGCCCCAGTGTGTGTTGTTCCCTTCTATGTGTCCATGTTCTCAGCATTTAGCTCTCACTCATAAGTGAGAACATGCAGGATTTTATTTTCTGTTCCTGCATTAGTTTGCTAAAAATAATGGCCTCTAGTTTCGTCTATGTTGCTGCAAAGGACATGCTCCCTTTCTTTTATATGGCTGTATAGTATTCCGTAGTGTAAATGTACCACACTTTCTTTATCCATTCTACCACTGATGGGCATTTAGGTTGATTCTATGACTTTGCTATTGTGAATAGTGCTGCAGTGAACATATGTGTGCAAGTGTCTTTATGATAGAACGATTTGTATTCCTTTGGGTATATACCCCAGGAATAGGATTGCTGGGTCAAATGGTAGTTCTGGTTTTAGGTTTTTGAGGAATTGCCACACTGTTTTCCACAATGGTTGAACTAATTTCCACTCCTACCAACAATGTGTAAGCTTTCCTTTTTCTCCGCAACCTCACCAACATCTGTTCTTTTGTGACTTTTTATTAATAGCCATTCTGACTGGTGGGAGACGGTATCTCATTGTGGTTTTAATTTGCATTTCTCTAATGATCAGCGATGTTGAGATTTCTTTTCATATCCTTTTTGGCCACATGTATATCTTCTTTTGAAAAGTGTTCATGTCCTTTGCCTACTTTTTAATGAGGTTGTTTGGTTTTTTTCTTGTAAATGTTTACATTCCTTATAGATGCTAGGTATTAGACCTTTGTCAGATACATAGTTTGAAAAAGTTTTTTCCCATTCTGTAGGTTGTCTGTTTACCCTGTTGGTAGTTTCTTGTGCTGCGCAGAAGCTCTTTAATTTAATTAGATTGCATTTGTCAATTCCTGCTTTTGTTGCAATTGCTTTTGGCATCTTCGTCATGAAATCTTTGCCTGTTCCTGTGTCCAGGATGGTATTGTCTAGGTGATCATCCAGGGCTTTTAGAGTTTTGGGTTTTACATTTAAGTCTTTAATCCAAGATGGAGACATTTTAATCCACCAGGATCTCGGCAAGGTTGGGATAGGCAGACTGATAGAATGAAGGGTTGTTCCTGGCAAGAGATCCTGCAAGAGCCTGGAGGGGGTGCCCTTTCCAAGCCCTGATGATGGGGGATCACTTGTGTGAGCGGGAGAAGGTGGCAGGAAGTAGAGGAGACAACAGCCAGGTCAGAAAGCGAGCCAGGGCCTGAGATGATTGCTCCCCATGAATTTTTAGTCACCAAATTGACCAGAGGCCTGTGGATCAGAGCTGCTGATATGGAAGTAGGAAACATGGGAGAAAGACCAGAAAAAGCCAGGGCAGCCAGAATGAGGAAGCTTAATGTCTCAGGCGGTGGAAAGGAGTTTGGGTTAAGTTCAACCAGACTTCCAGGGGTGCCAGAGCCCCTGGTGATATCCGGTGTTGACGTGTCAAGCCTGGATCTAAATGGCTTTACAGAGTTCCTTTTTTCCCCATGCTGGGGGCAATCGGGTAGCATAGACTGATGGAGCATACGTTTCATATAGATTTTTAAGTCATTAACAGTTCTAAATTAACCAGCTGAATGCTCTCACTGCATGAAGGAACAGGCACGGCCAGTGGGGGTTCTGGGTTATCGACTGATTGTTCAGCAAAAGTGAGGCTAAAGAAAGATGTTAAAGTGAAATTTAAGAGCATCAATGACTACACAAAAATATCCAAACAAAACCTTGCTGCTTCATTTGGGAACATTACAAAGCAAATAAGGATGATCCTTGTCTCTTAATATATTTGGCAAACAAGGAGAAAGGGGTTGTTTCATTTCTGTTTCTCAGTCCTGGCAGATGAGTTTCCAAAAGGCTCCTAACTTACTCTCTATAGGGCAGGCTGCTCGGGTTGGGATTTTCATATCTCTGTGCCTTTTTGAAAGCTGTATAAAGATATATGTTATGATGATGGTTGTATGTTCATGTTTTTATATTTTCAAGGCTTATTAAATTTCACCTCTGTCCTTCAACTAAATGTTTTCCACTCATATGATCACTCTGAAATTTAAAACCAATAGAAAATATTTTATTACTTTGACTATGCAAATAGTATTCCATGCTGGGCTGCATAATGTATTGGAATTGCATTTCTCTATGGATTCAATTTCACAACACTAGACCACTTTAAAGAGAATATCTCTAGCATCAAGGACAAACATATTCTCTGCTTTGACATCCCATCAGCTCCTTAAAATGCCACCTTATAAGGCTCCTTATAAAAAGTCACATTTTATGTTGGCTTATATGTTTCTTGTGTAGTTTTTTTTCCCTGAAATTTCTGATTTCCTTTCCTTTCTTTCTTTAATTATTTGTCTTTATATTCTCAATTATTTCCCAACCTTGTAGTCATACTCTCATTCTACCTCTGGTTGTCTTCTGCCTTGTCAGCTGGGACTTTCAAAGTCTCCCACACAGTTGTCTCTCAGAACTTTCCTGCCCTATCTTCTAGAGCTGAAATCTATGATTTCCATGTTTTCCCCTTTCCTGGCTTACCCTCTGGATTTGCTGGAAAACATCCTCAAGTAACTTCCTAAGAAAGGTAGATAATATTAGAAACAAAAAAGGGAACATAACGGCCAATGCAGAAATAAAAAAGATACGGGGACTATATTATAAATAAGTTTGCTAAATTTGAAAACTTACTTGAAATGGATCAATTTCCTTAAAAAGTGAAGTCTACCAAAATGAAAATAAATAGAACAGCTGAATCATCTCATAACTGCTGAATGAACTGAATCAACGGTTAAAAATCTTTCCACGAAGAAGCAGTCATACAACTTTAATGGAAAAATTATTACTCATCATTTCAGGAATAAATTTCAGTCTTACCCAAACACTTTCAAGAAGGTAAAAGGAGAAATACTCCCCAATTTATATCTTTTTGTAACTAGCGTAACCGAGTTTAACGTTAATATCAAACATCAGACAAGGAATGTATTCAAAAGGAAAGTTACAGGCCAATCCCACTCAAATATTGATATTAATATTAATAAAAACTATGGCAGGGGCTGGGCGCAGTAGCTCACGGCTACAATCCCAACACATTGGGAGGCTGAGATGGGTGGAACGCAAGGTCAAGAGATTGAGACCATTCTGGCTAACACGGTGAAACCCCATCTCTACTAAAAAAAAATACAAAAAAAAAACTGGGTGTGGTGGCGGGCGCCTGCAGTCCCAGCTACTCAGGAGGCTGAGGCAGGAGAATGGTGTGAACCGGAGAGGCAGAGCTTACGGTGAGCCGAGATCGCGCCACTGCACTCCAGCCTGGGCAACGACAGAGTGAGACTCCGTCTAAAAAAAAAAAAATATATATATATATATATATGGTAGGAATGTGTGCTGCTCAACAAAATTCATACTCCCCTTTTTTCCTGGGCACATAAATTATATTTCTCAGCCCTGCTTGTGGTTTGTGTGACCAGAGGACCACATCTAACTAATGAAATGTGAGCAGAGGTGATGTGTGCAAGTTCAGTCCAATGCTTTTTTAATGAGCCCTCAAATTTCCCTTACACTCTTTTTCCCTGTCCACTGGCTGGATGCAGAGGGTTGCAAGATCCACAAGACAGAAGGAACCTGATCACCACCAACTGGATTATTTGATGGGCAGAAAATAAACTCCAGTTGTGGAAAACCATGGAAATTTGGAGGGTTTATTTTGTTACGGAAGCTAGGATTATCCTTCATCAGAGACTGATATTTTGAAGAGTGTTGCTGCCATAAGAAAATCCAAAAAGTGACCATAGCTTGGCAGTGGCAAGCTGTAAGAAAATAGATTTCTGTAGGCGAAACTAGCATGTGGCAAATCGTTAGGTAAAACTGTCACATGTGATAACTTGGCAGGAAGATTTGCTTGACCCCATAGTTCTAAGGAAAATGGGGGGCTAGCCAGAGTGTTAGTGTGTGTCAGTTTTGATTTGCAGCATCTAGCAGGTATTACACAGAACTGGGCACAGACAAAAACGCCTGGTTTGAAAACAGAGACAAGGAAATAGAGCATAAAAGTTGGGGATAGGAGTTTAAACGATCCATCAGTTTCTTAATGACTCAGGGATTCAGCACTGCAACAAGGATGGGATGAGAATGCTGTTCACAAGGTAGCTCTCATTCAATTGAAAAAGAAACCCTTGAGTGTGAGGAAGGAAACAAAGAAGGCAGGTTTGAGAATTATGTCCAGAACTACGCCGTCCAATTCAGGTGGTGGTTGAGCAGCAGAGCTGCGGCTAGCCTGAATTTCAACGTGCTCTAAGAGTAAAATCAACACCAGGTTTCAAAGACTTGGTATGAAACGAATGTAAAATAGCTCATCAATAATTTTGGATTGTATTGCCACCAGGAGAAAAAAAATTCAGGCCTAGCCTTAAGAGCCTATGACTGTAAAAACAAACTTTAGACTCCCAAACCTGAGTCTGCAAGAAATTTCCACACGTACGTGGTTCAGATTCTGGGCTCTCAAAATTTCTTAAGAAGGCAAACTTCAAAACCAAATACTTGGGCCAGGCATGGTGACTCATGCTTGTAATCCCAACACTTTGGGAGGCTGAGGTGGGAGGCTCACTTGAGGCCAGGAGTTTGAGACCAGCCTGGGAAGCATGGCGAGATCCTACATCTATAAAAACAAAAAATAAAAAGTTCATTGGGCACAGTGGTGCACACCTGTAGTCCTAGCTTCTTGGGAGTCTGAGGCAGGAGGATCGCTTGAGCCCAGGAGTTCAGGCTACAGTGAACTGTGATCATGCCTCTGCACTACAGCCTGGGCCACAGAGCAAGACCTTATGTATTTAAAAAACCAACACATTCTGTACTAAATATTTATGATAAATCACCTTCGATTCAGACATAAAGCATGTAAAACATAAGACATTAGGAACGTGACAGAGAAAAATGAGATACCCAAAACACATTTCGTTTTTACTAATCAAATTCAAAACAATAGACTTAAGAATACTTTAAGATAATTCCTTATACTTTTGAATCTATAAGGAGCTTAAAGTTTAAACAAAGAGCATGTAGATATGTTTGTTGTAGAATGCTGTTTGCAGCAATTAAAGATTGCTGAAAGGGCTTTCAGATCTGCCCAGGCTTTGAAACCTTGGTACCCAGGTACATCTAGAATACATGCTAGTTAAAATACTATTTTGTGCTCTGCACAGAGAATTAATTATATTTCTTTAGTGTACCATTAAAAGCAAGCACTATTTGGTATTGCACATGTACAATATAGCAATAGCAAGAACAATCTAATTGCTGAGCATGTGGCAATATTATTCCTTTATGAAAGTGGCATACTCGTAAAATGTTCTAAATTTTCTTTTCTTTCTTTCATTTTAGGTTTAGGGGTACATGTGCAGGCTTGTTATATGGGTAAATTGGATGTCACAGGGGTTTGGTGCACAGATTATTTTGTCACCTAGGTAATAAGCATGGCACCCAATAGGTAGTTTTGGTTTTTTTTGTTTTTTGTTTTTTTTTTTTTTTGAGACAGAGTCTTGCTCTGTCACCCAGGCTAGAGTGCAATGGCGCAATCTCCACTCACTGCAACCTCTGCCTCCCAAGTTCAAGCGATTCTCCTGCCTCAGCCTCTCAAGTAGCTGGGACTACAGGCGTGAGCCGCCACACCTGGGTAATTTTTGTATTTTTAGTAGAGACGGGGTTACGCCACGTTGGCCAGCCTGATCTTGAACTCCTAACCTCTTGGCCTCCCGAAGTGCTGGGATTACAGCCATGAGCCACTGCACCCTGCCCCAGTAGGTAGTATTTTTGATCCTCTCCTTTCTCCCAACCTCCATCCTTCAGTAAGCCCCATTGTCTATTGTTCCCTTCTTTGTGTCCATGTGTACTCAATGTTTAGCTCCCACTTATAAGTTAGAACTTGCAGTATTTGATTTTCTGTTCCTTTGTCAGGTCGCTTGGGATTATGGCTTCCAGCCCCATCCATGTCCCTGCAAAGGACAGAATTTCATTCTTTTTAATGGCTCCATAATATTCCATGGTGTGTATGTACCACATTTTCTTCATCCAGTCTACCATAGATGGCTTTTGGGTTGATTCCATGTCTTTGCTATTGTGAATAGTTCTGCAATGAACAGACGTGTGTATGTAACTTTATGATAGAATGACTTCTATTCCTTTGGGTATATACCCAGTAATGGGATTGCTGGGTCAAATAGCAGTTCTGTTTTTAAGTCTTTGAGAAATTGCCATGCTGTCTTCCACAATGGTGAATGATTTACACTCCCACCAACAGTGTATAGGCATTCCTTTTCCTCCACAACCTCGCCAGCATCTGTTCTTCACTTTTTAGTAATAATCATCCCGACTGGTGTGAGATGGCATCTCATTGTGGCTTTGATTTGCATTTCTCTGGTGATTAGCGATACTGAGCATTTTTTCATATGCTTGTTAGTAACATGTATGTCTTCTTTTGAGAAGTGTCTATTTATGTCCTTTGCCCACTTTTTAATAGGGTTGTTTTTTGCTTGTTAATTTAAGTTCCTTATAGATTCTGAATATTAGGACTTTGTCAGATGCGTAGTTTGAAAAATTTTCTCCCATTCTGTAGGTCATCTGTTTACTCTGTTGATAGTTTATTTTGCTGTGCAGAAGCTCTTTAGTTTAATTAGGTTCCATTTGTCAATTTTTGCTTTTGTTGCAATTGCTTTTGGCGTCTTCATCATGAAGCTTTTGCCAGTTCCTATGTCCAGAATGATATTTCCTAGGTTATCTTCTAGGGTTTTTATAGCTTTAGGTTTTACGTTTAAGTCTGTAATCCATCCTGCATTGATTTTTGTATATGGTATAAGGAAGGGATCCATCTTCAGTCTTCTGCATGTGACTAGTTAGTTATCTCAGCACCATTTATTGAATAGGAAGTTCTTTCCCCATTGCTTGTTTTTGTCAACTTTGTCAAAGATCGGATGGTTGTAGGTGTATGGCTTTATTTCTGGGCTCTCTATTCTGTTCCATTGGTCTATATGCCTGTTTTTGTGCCAGTCCCATGCTGCTTTTGTTACTGTAGCCTTGTATAGTTTGAAGTTAGGTAACGTTATGCCTCTAGCTTTGTTCTTTTTTGCTTAGGATTGCCTTGGCTATCTGAACTCCTTTTTGCTTCCATATGAATTTTAAAATAGTTTTTTCTAATTCTGTGAAGAATGTCACTGGTAGTTCGACAGTAATAGCACTGAATCTGTAGACTGCTTTGGGAAGTACGGGCATTTTAACAATACTGATTCTTCCTATTGATTTATGTCATCTTTGATTTCTTTGAGCAGTGTTTTGTAATTGTCATTGTAGAGATCTTTCACCTGCTTGGTTAGCTCTATTCCTAGGTATTTTATTTTTTGTGTATGACTATGGTAAATGGGATTGTGTTCTTGATTTGACTCTTAGCTTGGATGTTAATGGTGTATAGAAATGCTACTGATTTCCATACATTGATTTTGTATCTTGAAACTTTGCTGAAGTTCTTCATTAGTTCTAGGAGCTTTTGGGCAGAGTTTATGGGGTTTTCTAGGTATAAAATCATCTACAAAGAGAGATAGTTTGACTTCTCTTCCTGTTTGAATGCCTTTTATTTCTTTCTCTTGCCTGATTGGTCTGGCTAGGACTTCCAATACAATGTTGAATAGGAGTGGCGAGAGTGGGCATCCTCATCTTACTCTGGTTCTCAAGGGGAATGTTTCCAGTTTTTGTACATTCAGTATGATGTTGGCCATGGGTTTGTCATAGGCGCTATTATTTTGAGGTATGTTCCTTCAATGCCTAGTTTTTTGAGGGCTAACGTGAAAAGATACTGAATTTTATCAAAGTATTTTTGGCATCGAGATGATTATATGCTTTTTTGTTTTAGTTCTGTTTATGTAGTGAATTACAATTATTGATGTGAGTATGTGGAACCAACCTTGCATTCCAGGAATAAAGCCTACTTGATTGTGGTAGATTAGATTTTTGATGCACTGCTGGATATGATTTGTTAGTATTTTACTGAGGATTTTTTGCATCTATGTTCATCAAGGATATTGGCCTTAAGCCTTCTTTAAATTTTGTCTCTGCCAGGTTTTGGTATCAGGATAATTCTGGCCTCATAGAATGAGTTAGGGAGGAGTACCTCCTTCTCAATGTTTTGGAATGGTTTCAATAGGAATGATATCAGCTCTTTTTTACACAACTGGTGGAATTCAACTGTGAATTGTCCAGTCCTAGACTTTTTCTGGTTGGTAGGCTTTTTGTTACTGATTCCATTTCAGAAGTCATTATTGGTCTGTTCAGGGATTAAATTTGCCCCTGCCTCAATCTTGGGAGATTGTATGTTTCCAGGAATTTGTCCATTTCTTCTAGGTTTTCTAGTTTGCAGGCATAGAAGTGTCTGTAGTAGTCTCTGAGGGTTTTTTGTATTTCTGAGGAGTCAGTGGTAATGTCCCCTTTGTCATTTCTGATTGTGTTTATTTGGATCTTTTTATTAGTCTAGCAGTCTATCAATCTTATTTTTTCTCTCAAAGAACAAACTCCTGGATTTGTTGATCTTTTGCATGGTTTTTTGCATTTCAATTTCCTCTAGTTCAGCTCTGATTTTGGTTATTTCTTGTCTTCTAGCTTTGAGGTTGATTTGCATTTGTTTCTATAGTTCCTCTAGGTGTTTTGTTTGGTTGTTAATTTGACATATTTCTAACTTTTTGATGTGGGTATTTAGTGCTATAAACTTTCCTCTTAACACTGCTTTAGCTGTGTCACAGAGATTCTAGTATGTTGTATCTTTGTTCTCATTCATTTCAAAGAATGTCTTGATTTCTGCCTTAATTTCATTGTTTACCCAAAAGTCATTCAGGAGCAGGTTATTTAATTACCATGTAACTGTATGATTTTGAATGATTTTCTTAGTATTAATTTATATTTTTATTATGCTGTGGTCTGAGAGTATGTTTGACATGATTTCAGGTTCTTTGAATTAGTTGAGAAATGTTTTACGGACAATGGTGTGGTTGATTTTATAATATGTGCCATGTGCAGATAAGAAGAATGTATATTCTATTGTTTTGGGACACACACAGAGGGAAGATCATATGAGGACCCAGGGAGAAAGTGGCTGTCTACAAGTCAAGGAGAGGCTTCAGAAGAAATCTGACACCTTGATCTTGGACTTCTAGCCTTTAGGATGTGAAACAATACATTCTGTTGTTTAAAATCTCTGTATTTGTTACAATCTCTGTACTTTGTTATGGCAACCCTAGCAGATTAACACACTAGTCATTTGGGTCTCTGTGGGAATCCTTCTCTCATCAGAACAAGAAAAAATCCTCAGCCCATGGGGAACATTCTGACAGTGCTGACGCAGGAAACAAAAACAATGTTGTGGCCCAACTCCAGCCTCGTGGGGAACAGGATTACAGCTAGCAAACATTGTCTGACCTTCAGAGGTTGGTCAACTTATTTCCCTTTAAAATATTTATTGGGGAATATAGTTTGATTGTTTTTCTTTGCCCTCCAGATATTTTCATAGGAATAACTTTCATTTGTATTATATAGTTTACTCAGATAATTGAAAGAGGTGTTTCAATCAGGTATTTAGCTGCAGGAGTATAGTTCATTTTACTACTAAGTATAATTTAAAGCTGCAGTCACATAAAATCTCTCTGGGGTTACTTTTGTTTTTGTTTTCGTGACAAGGTCTCACTCTGTCACACAGGCTGGAGTTCAGTGGCCAGATCATAGCTCACTGCAGCCTCCATCTCTCAGGCTCAAGTGATCTTCCTGCCTCAGCTTCCTGAGTAGCTGGGACTACAAATATGCACCACACCCCACTAATTTTCTTTTTTTTTTTAGTAGAGACAAGGTCTCACTATGTTGCTCAGACTGGTCTTGAACTCCTGAGTTCAAGCCATCCTTCCACCTCGGTCTCCCAAATTGCTGGGAATACAGGTGTGAGCTACCCGTGCCCGGCCAAAATCTCTTTTTGGAATGAAATGTAGCCAAAAATGTGTTTGTAAATGCCTAGTAGAGCTTGCATAGAAGACCTTGATCAGAGCACACAAATGTGTTTTGCACAAAGATCCATGCTGTTGCCACCACACGTAGCCTGAACCAGCACCCACGAGGATCAAATATCACCTGGAGCCAGTAAATGGGAAGCTCTGTTTATTTTGGGGCTTTCTGAAATTATCATCATTAGGGAGAACAGGCAAAATAATTTAGTGATTTTCCTCATATGAAACTCACAAAGAAAAACAAATATACTCAGCAGGGATCTTTCTCCTTTCTGTTCCCAAGGCTGGAAAATTCTGTATTGAGGCGTATTTTGGAACACTTACAGGTTTTTTGTACTATAGTGGTATTACACATTTGATTCAGCAGCTAAATGAATGTGACCTGGCCTTTACTTCCTAAATTTCAGTGTCTTAAGGGCTTTGTAGGTGTCAAAGTAGAAGATGGAACCACTGCACAAAATCCAGAATTTCAGCAACGGTTCTAACACCTTTTACTAAAGCCCATCTTGGCATCATCAGCTCGGCTGTGTACAGGGACATTGTACATCTCAAGTGTTGGATTTGAAAATGCATGCTTATGTTTAATAGAACTCATGATGCATCTAAACAACATCTAATCAGAAGCTGTGAGCCACCACTCTTATGGGGAACCAGGTCACACAGAAGACTTCTATAGGGACTATCTATACCCACAGCCCACATTAATTGGTCCTGGCAAGGTACCCAGAGATAAAATCCTAAATGAAACCTGATCCCAACCTGGTGTGAACTGCAATTACGATGGTTCTCACCCAGCTGGTTGTGTTTTATTTAATAAAAAACTTGGACTGGAAATGGGTCATATTTTGGGCAAATGCCTTTGATAGCTACATTAACCACTCTATGACTCTGGCTATTCATGAGGTTTCCCAAAATAACACCTTTGGCTACTACAAAGCTATGTGGAATTACGGTTTAAAATGTTTGCCAGTCTTCCTCTTGGGGTTCTACATTTGATTTCCATTAAGAGGTATCACATGGAACAATCACTGATAGCTCAGAGGTGATGGCATTCATGTAGATATTCCTACTGATTTTGAGGTCTGGCCATTTGTACCATTTTCAGAGAGTTAATATGGGTTATTTTTCAGCCTCTCTTTTATGCCTTTCAACCTCTGCTCATGAACCCCAAACCAATCTCTTATCTAAAAATTACCAATACTGTGACCCAAGTCACTTCTGACACAACTTACTATGTTTGGAAATTCAATCTTTAGTTTACACATTACTAGTATCCTTACCTGTTCTAGATTTGCATCCGATTTCTGGACATCTTATAGTTGAACTTTACATGCTCTTAAAGGGACATTGGGAGTGACAGGAGGTAGCCAAATGCCTAGGCAGATGGGGCGGGTCCCCGGTGAAACCCCAAGTCCAAAGCTGAAGACAACGTAAAGCCTGAAAATCAAGCTACAAGTCAAATCCACGGACCAGATTGAGAACCTGTCTTCACATTTGGCATGCTTTCCTCCAACTGATCCCTACCCTTTCCTAATTGGTTTTCTACACTGCTATGCCCACCTTTGAGTGGTGCCTTTGCTTCAGCCTTTCTTTGCACACTCACAAACCAATTAGCATGCACTCCCCTATTCTGAGCCCGTAAAAGCCCCAGACTCAGTCACACTGAAGAAGAAACCACCTGATTGTGGGGATAGGGGACCACCCCTACATCCCCTCTCTGCTGAGAACTGTTCCATTGTTCAATAAAATTCTTCTCCACCCTCCTCACCCTTCAGTTGTTGGCATATCCTCTCCTCCTTCTTGGATGTGGGACAAGAGCTCAGGAACTCCCGAATGCAGGTACAAGCTATAACACAGGTGGTCTAGGGCACCACACCCAGCCCGGCCAAGGGCTGAGCCAGTGCACAAGCCAAAACCAGCCTGGGTGAGCTGAGTCGGGTTGGGGATGCCTCCTATAGCAGGTAGCATGCCCCAGCGAGGCCCAGGTAGGGGCATTGCCAGCCAGAGGTCCCCAGCTGAGAAAGTGACCAAGAAAATTCCTGTATTAACATGAAACATACTGGTATTGTGGGCCCCTGAATTTACTTACCCTCGATGTGGTTTCTCAGAATGAACATCAAGATTTCCCCAACATTCCTGGGAAGATCCTTTTACTAGTGAGGAAGATGACAACTTCCTCCATGACAATTATTGGATAAAAGAACTGTGTGATTTTACATTGGGTGATACAATAAGACCTTCCTTGAGAAGGAAGGTCCATCAGAAAGGGGAGGTAGTACTAGAGTCAATGCCATTAGAACCAAAGGAATTTTTCTCAGAAACTTTAAAAGAGCTGATAAGGTGAAATTTTTACATTATTAAACTAAGACCAGTGATACTTAGAAACCACCTTGGTACAATCTCCAAGTAGGATTTCCATGGTATTAAGAAACTAATTTGACTTTAAGCAGCCAGCCTGTCTCTGTAGTGTTCAGCTTTGCTCCCAGGAGACTGGTTCATTATATTGTCATTGCTGAAGTTTTTTTTTCACCTACATCTGTCATTTTGTAAGCATACCATTAAAAATGCTTTTTAAAAGCTACTTCCAGCCGGGCATGATGGCCCATGCCTGTAATCCCAGAACTTTGGGAGGCCAAGGCGGGCAGATCATGAGGTCAAGAGATTGAGACCATCCTGGCCAACATGGTGAAACCCTGTATCCACTAAAAATACAAAAATTCTGGGCATGGTGGTGTGTGCCTATGGTCCCAGCTACTTGGGAGGCTGAGGCAGGAGAATCGCTTGAACCCAGGAGGCAGAGGTTGCAGTGAGCTGAGATCGCATCACCATACTCCAGCCTGGCAACAGGGCAAGACTCCGTCTCAAAAAATAAAAAGCTACTTCCAGTGTATTATTTTCACTATAAAGTTGTATGTTCTTAAAACAGCTAATAAACTAAGCCATTAATCACACTGATAGTATTTATCATGTTTTTGTTTTTCATTGTCTTTATATCAGGAGATACCTGGGTACTGAGGTGAGCTTGCTTTAAAATTTCACCATCAAAAAAAGCAGCCCTGGGTGATCACAGTACAAAAGGATGAAATAGAAGAATCACTACAAGCTGAATTACTCATTTTTAATTTTTACTGTTGTACCTAAATTAGGTACTGTTTTACCTGAGACAGTGCTGAATCCTATACAGTCTTACTCATACTTGAATTTTTAAAAATGTACTTTCAAAAGCTAAATTATGTTATACACAATTATAATTGTGTAGAAAGTATATACATGTCTAACCAAGATGCCAAGACTTTTTATATGGCTGTGTTGGAGGCCATACATAGTAAAGGTGTGTTTTCCACTGTAAGTAACAGCAACAAATTTAGTTCTTAATAAAATGTCAGATTCATTCTTGTACCTGTTTTTTCTTTGATGCTGATAATTGACCTTCAATTCAGCTTCAGCTGAATGTTAAATGTTAACATTTTGCCATTTGGAGATCAACCGCAATAAATATTCAGCGTACCTCAGTGGAGACCACTTAACCCAAGTCCCCACACGCCTCCAAAGTTAATTTAGAGCAGCTGAGACCTTCCTTCCTAAGTCAGACACTACAGAGCTAGATGCTGAAAGGGGTCTAAATCCCCGAGTTCTCACCTCCACTTTCCCCAGGGTGCCCACAGCGAACAGGATTTATGGGGACCCTGCAGGGAGAGACCATGTTTCTCTCCCCGCCGCCACCCCCGCAACCAGCAAGGCGTGTCGGCCAAGAACCTGCGCTAGTGCAGAGACGGAGGCTTGGCTTTAGAGACCCAGATGCACCAGCGAAAGCAAAGTCCATCAACATTAAAGCGAGCAGAAATGGATCTTAGCCACCGTGGGGAGAAGTCTGTGGGGCACACTGGGCTTGGCTTAAGCTGCTTTTAAAGTTTCTGAAATGGGGCACTTTTGTTTTTCAGAGGACTCATGTGCTTAGGTGGGCAATTTCCCCACAAAATAAAATCAAGAATAAACTTCAGACACCAACAGAACCTTCTGTGTTTCTTCCTCAGTCAAGACAATAAAACTTGATCAGGGTGAAAGAAATGGTATGACTTGCAATGTTGGCAGAACGAAAGGGACATTGCGAAGGAATATTTATTTTTGGTTTTGCTTTTCCCGTCGTTACTTCAACCTGTGACCCTTTGCTTTCCAGGCCAGGAAGTTCCAGGCTGTCATTGCCCCAAAAGGAAAGAGGTCAGGGAGAAACTGAAGGAGGAAAAAAAAAAAATTACCTTTAGGTTTCAAAAGCCCCAGCACAAATGCTGCTTTGCCACAGGGATTTACCCTCTATGCTGAAAGAATCAACAACCGGACAAAATATATGGGAAGTGGTTTTCAGGAGACTGGCAGTAAAGTGGTGAAGGACTTGATCCCTGAGAGATGAGAAGCAAACAGAGCCAGCCTGTGCTGGCCTCAGGCAAGGCCTGGGGAGGGTGTCCAGGAGAGTCGCATGGCAACAGAAAGAACCTGGTAAACCCCTTCAGTTGGGGAGATAAATCCCAGACTTTGGAGGGACCAAGGCGGCTGGGGTTTGAAGGAGAACTGCACAGCAGGAGAACTCTGGATTTCAGTATTCAGCACACATTAGTCAATACACACCTGTGATAAAACTCTCCAGGGCTAGGGGAAGACCCACTGAGAGGATTAAAGGGAACACAGGCCAGGATCACACAGAGCTGGGAATAGCGCCAGGATCAATAACAACTAAGACCTCAAAGCTTGACAGTAATCCTTTCAGATGATGGGTACCCCAGTGCATTTCCATTTTGAATGGAAACTGTTATATGGTGCTAGACCAGAAGGGAAGGATTCATGACCTGGAGCCAAGAGGTGTCCCGTGTGCCATCCCTCTCAGCGGCCAATGGGGAATTTATGTTTTCTGTTATCACAGCTCTGGGCTCTGCAACTCATGGCTCCCAGATGAAGAACCCTTCTTCCAGTGGACACAGCAACTTCCATTGAAGTTTAAGCTGTGACTGCCTCCTGGGTACTTTAGCATCTCGTGCCAAGGGACCAGGAGGCAACAAGGAGAGATACCAACCCAGCAGGGCCAATTGACCTGGGTCATCAGGAGGAGGTAGGGCTGCTGTGACAAAATGGGGATAGGACGGGTCCACTTGGTCACCTCTCGGCACTCCCTTATCCAGTTTGACAGCAAATGGACCAGGAATGGCAGGAGTGTCAGCCTGAGCAGGGGGTGGTGCTCAGGATTCAGACCGCCTCAGAGGTGACAGCCTGTGTTAGGCCACGTCAGCCACCGGGACCAGCAAAGGTGCTAGCCGAGGTGGAAAGAGATCCTGAATGGACACTGGAAGAGGAAGATGAGTCCTCGGGTAGCCAGGAGACCAGCTGCAGAAGTGAGCACTGCAGCTCATCCCACAAACCCTCCTCTTCCACATTTCCCCCCGGAAGAACAGGGGCACTGGCCTGTTCTACAAAAATCCTGGAGTCGCTGCTCCCAGAACGTAAGATGAAGAAGCGAATCCAAACAGCGTGACGGTACAGTGTAGTGGACACAGGGATGCACCACCCAGATCCACTGCTGCCAGGGGCTATTAGCAGGTGGCCTCCAGCTGTCAGTCCCTTAAGGGATTGCCTCAAGGCAGAGAACTGCCTTGCCAAGATCACATCAGTTCTCAGGGCAACCCAACGTGGAACAACTCCGAAGGGTCATCCTAGCTCCAGAGCTCCTGTCGGGTGGGCCAAGGCTGTCACTGGACCTGCATCACAGTTGGACGCCTTCCTGCTCCTTCTGCAGGAGCTGATCCCAAGGACACTCCTTGGCCAACATGCTGCATTTCATACTCTGCTTCCTAAGAAGGCAACCTGCAATGCTAAGATCACCCATTAGGAAGTAAAAAGTAGAGGAGGTGGTTTTCAATGCAAGCCACGTAGGTTGGAGGGCTCACTTGTAACCATTGCACTATGCAGTCCACTTAAACCGGGAGCTTAGAACTCCATAAAAAGGCTGAGGCATAGGGGAAATCTCTGACCCTAAACCTAAAAAAAATAAAAAATAAAAAATAATAATAATAATTTTTTTTTTTTTTTTGAGACGGAATCTCACTCTGTTGCCCAGGCTGGAGTGCAGTGACGTGATCTCAGCTCACTGTAACCTCCACCTCCTAGGTTCAAGCAATTCCCCTGCCTCAGCCTCCTGAGTAGCTGGGATTACAGGTGCCTGCCACCACACCCAGCTAATTTTTCATATTTTTAGTAGAGATGGGGTTTCACCATATTAGCCAGGACAGTCTCGATCTCCTGACCTTGTGATCCAACAGCCTTGGCCTCCCAAAGTGCTGGGATTTCAGGCGTGAGCCACCGCGCCAGGCCCAGGACTCGAATTATTGAAGACTGCTTAAAAGTGACTTGAGGCCAGGCACAGTGGCTCACACCTGTAATCCCAGCATTTTGGAAGGCTGAGGCGGGTGGATCACCTGACATCAGGAGTTCGAGACTAGCCTGGGCAACATGGTGAAACCCCGTCTCTACTAGAAATACAAAAATTAGCTGGTGGTGGTACATGCCTGTAATCCCCACTTGGGAGGCTGAAGCAGGAGAATAGCTTGAACCCAGGAGGCGGAGGTTGCATTGAGCTGAGATCATGCCACTGTACTCCAGCCTGGGCAACAGAGTGAACTCTGTCCCCCACTCAAAAAAAAAAAAAGTGACTTTTTTTACTCACTTTTTTTTTTCACTTACTCAAGCAAATGAAGCCTGAGATAGAAATTATAGGGACACAATTAAGGGTTTTGTTTTTGCATATCTGAGTCTTAGAAATCACATCCACTGCAAAATATCTAAAATCAGTGAGATTTCGTTATTGGAATTAAATCATCAGAATTATAGCACCCATATAGGCACATAACCATTTCTATATTGTTCCCTAGAACCGTCTAATATGCCAGTCTACAAAAATCTTTCTGTGTTTCCAACCATCAAGGCATGGAACCAGAGAGAACATATCTGCAAGTCATCCCATTAGAAGTCATTCTTATTCCTCTAGTAGTAGACCAAAAGGCACCCTCCCCAAAAATGACATCCACATCAAATCTCTGGAACCTGCGGATGTGACCTTATTTGGAAAAGGCTTTTTGCAGATGTGACTGAGTTAAAGTTCTTGAGAGGAGGATTATCCAGGTCAGTCCTAAATTCAGTGACAAATGTCCTTGTAAGAGAGAGGTGAGGGAGATTTGAGACAGAAGAGAAGACACCCACATACAGGAGAGGAGGCGATGTGAAGAGGTAGAGAGTGGAGCCATGCGGCCTTAGGCCCAGGAATGCCAGGAGAAGACGCTGGGAGAGGCAGGGAAGGGGTTCTCCCCTAACGCCCCCACAGGGACTGCAGGTCACTGGATCTCAGACCTCTGGCCTCCAGAACTGTGAAAGGATAAACTTCTGTAGTGTTAAACCACCAAGTTTATGATAATTTGTTGCAGCAGTCACGGAACACTAATATGTCATCACACCTTCAGCATCAGAACACATCCAGGACCGTTTTGAAAGTATACAGCTTTACAATCCTCAACTAGCCAAAGAGACAGTGGCAATAACCAGACTTCCCCATGTATAAGCACTGCGGGTACCATGTTGCGGAAACATTGCCCGCGGCTGTGGACACAGGAGTATTGATCTGCCTGTGGATATGAATTACAGCTTCTCTCCTGAGAGTGCGCAGAGGCAGCAGGTGTGTGGATAGTTACATCTCGAGCCTATTTCAGCCAGAGCTATGCTCAAGGTCAAACAACTTAAAATCCAATAGACAGTCTTAGAGCAAAGAATTGATCTCACTTGCATTTTGCTAATAAAATAAAAAGTAACCCATTTATCAGGATGACATGCAACTGGTTAGCACCAAGCTGGGAATCAAATCCTCTAAAGAGAAGAAATCCTGTTTTCCACTGTAAAAAAATGTGCTGATACACTTGGCAAGGATGTCGGAATAGGGAAGGGGACACTTAGAAAGTCAAGGAGAGGCACTGTTCTTTCTCTTAGAGTAACAAGGAAATTCATTTCACAACACACCGTTTTGACAGTAGCATTGTGAACAGAGCCATTGTTATCTCTGCCCTCTGGGAATATACAGAAAGACTCTGCCTTATCTGTGAGGCTCAGGAACCTCATGGGGGCTATTTAGGAGCCCCAAATCTCACCATCTCCTCTCTGGGGAGTTTGGGGGAAAGTGGAAGAAATGAATAAAGAATTAGTTTTTCAAAGTCTTCCAGAAATCTCCCAAGTGATGGCAAAGTATTCAGTGTGAAGGTTGAAAAGTGAACAGGCAGAAAGGAATAAATGATATACCATTTAACCCTCCGAACAATCCTGAGGGTTGAGTGTTATTGTTCCCATTTTATAGATGAGGCAGGTGAGGTTCCAAGAAGTTGAAGGACTTGAGGTCACAGTAAGACACAAAGCGAGGACTAGAACACAAACCTGACTCCTAATGTCCTGCCCCTTGAACTCTACCATATTTCCCCAAAGTCAAATAGATATGTAAATAATAAGGAGTGTGTAGGCACCCCCTTGGGAGAGAAAGCCGTATACCTCACAACCCGTGAGATACGGGGGGGCAGTCAAATAAAATAATTAATTTGTTCATATATCAGGTTAGGCCGGGAGTAGTGGCTCACACTTGTAATCTCAGCACTTTGGGAGGCCAAGGCAGGTGGATCACCTGAGGTCAGGAGTTCGAGACCAGCCTGACCAACATGGCAAAACCCCGTCTCTACTAAAAATACAAAAATTTGCCAGGCATGGTGGCGGGTGCCTGTAATCCCAGCTACTTGGGAGGCTGAGGCAGGAGAATCGCTTGAACCTGAGAGACAGAGGTTGCAGTGAGCTGAGAGCGCATACTGCTCTCCAGCCTAGCTGGCAGAGTGAGAATTCATCTCAAAAAAAAAATCAGGTTATGTCTATGTTTAACCAGTAATATATATGGGGCACAGGGAGACAAATAGGGCACAGTTGTCTCTACCTTGAAGGGGCATGAAGTCTAGAAGGAGAAATGTGAATTACAGAAATGACAAAGCAGGAACAGTGGGCGCAACAGGACACAGATGCAGACCCACACGGCAGCCCAGCAGGAAGAGGCGACTGCCAGGGACAGGTGGCAGGAGAAACTTTAACCCAATTGTGAGAAAGAAACTTTCATGCTAAAGAAAGCATATACAAAGAGAGGCGAGATGGGATATAAAAATGCTTGTAAAATGTATAAAATGTAAAGAATTATTTGAGGAGAAGTCTGTACGGAAATTCACACTGGACAGACTTCAGCTTTTGTAACATCCAGGGTCAGTCCCCAGAACAGAATTAACTTATCTCAGTTCCTCAGACCATTATAAATCTGAAGTTGAAAAGGATTCTTTAGAACCATAACTATGTTATAACTAAGTTTTCATTACAGCAGTGCCCCTTATCCATAGGGGATACATGCTAAGACTTCTAGCGGGTGCCTGAAACTGCAGATAGCACCAAACCCTCATATATCCTACTTTTTTCCTATATATACACATCTGGATAACGTTTAATTTATAAACTAGGCACAGTAAGAGATAAACAATACTAATAATAAAATAAGACAATTATAACGATATACTGTAATAAAATTTATATGAATGTGGTCTCTATCTCTTCTCCCCCTCTCAAACTATCTTAATTGTACGATAGTCCCCCTTCTTTCTGTGAGGAAGAAGGGGTAGAGCAGGATGGCATGGATTTCATCATGCTACTCAGAACAGTGTGCAACATAAAACTTGTGAATTATTTCTAGAATTTTCCACTTATGCTTTCAGACTGAAGTTGACTATGAATAACTGAAACCACAAAGACCAAAACTGAAGATAAGGGGGGACTCCTGTAATATGTAATGCCTTAGTTGAGTATATTGAAACAATTACAGTGAAATAAGTATAATCAGAACTGAAAATTAGGGAATAGATAAGTTCAGGTTATGAAGACACATGGAAAGATAAACTATTGTGTGATATAATGCGCAGTGGGCACCTCTACTTCTGTGCTGATGGAGTAGACACACTTTTCCTCATCCCTGTGCTGGGTACTACTAAACTCTGGACAGTGAAGGTAAAATAAACAGAAGACACTAGGAGGTGGAGAAAAGAAGACCAACTAGGGACTGTGGTTTCCAAGTAACCTGGTGGTGAGCTCCCTGGGATTTTTTTGCTCCACACGTTGCTGACTTGGGACTGAAGAAGCTGCCAACCCAGAAACACAAATGGATGTCAACCAAGAAAGCCCCAACCAAAGCCTGCTCTGGGGCAAAACGACAGGAACGGGATAGCCAAGAAGACAGTAACCACTCTACTCCAGTCAAACACCAAAGAAAGACACTATGACTCCAACCTCACCCATGACAGCAAGGGCCAAGTGGAGAGCTCATCAAGCTACCACAACGTGCCCCCAATGCCCTCCAAACCAGATGGTGTCAGAGAAAGCTGAGGACAGATCAAGATTGTAAGCACCTTCCAGGTGATAATGATTTTTTATCACCACCACCTCCCTGTAGTGTCAGTGGAGACCACATGGGGAGCCTGGACTTCTACCCCGACCTGAGGTAGTCATGAGGTAGCCTTTCCTCACCCCAGTGGGGTGGTGTCAGAGGTTGCCTGATGAAAAGTCTTTCACCACCAAGCAGCAGTAACAAAACCAGCTTCCCCTCCCCCAGAAAATAAAAAGTATTAGTGGCGACTACATGAGGAGCAACAACAGGCTACTCAATCCCCTCCCAGTCAAGTTGGCATTAGTGGAAGCTTAGTAATTCTTACATCTGTCCAGCAGTAACAAGGAACCCCTTCCACTCCCCACTGAGGTATCAACAGAGGCTGAGAGAGGAACCTGGACCTTTACCTTCACCTGGCAATAGCAACACAGTATCCTCCCTTCTTCTGCTGCGGGGGTGTCAGACAAAGCCAGCTAAAACAGAAGGTTTACAAAAATTCAGAGTCTCATAACATAATGTCCAAAATGTCCAGCTTTCAGCTAAAAAAGCCATTCATCATACCAAGAACCATGAAGATCTCAAACTGACTTTAAAAAGAAAATAGATGACAACACTGAGATAACAGGGATGTTACAATTACCTGACAAAGATTTTGAAACAATCATGGTGAAAATGATTCAACTAGTGATTATGAATACACATTAGAAAAATGAAAATATAGAAAATCTCAGCAAAAAATAGGAGATATAAAGAAGAATAAAAACAAAACTTTTAGAATTGAAAATGAAATAACCAAATTTAAAACTCAATGGATGGGCTCAACAACAGAAGAGAGGGGACAGAGGAAAGAATCTGTGAACTTGAAGATAGGACAATAGAAGCTACCCAGTCTGAACAACAAAGAGAAATTCAACTGAAAACAAAAATGAACAGAGCCTCAGGAACCTATGGTACTAAAACAAATTAACCATTTGTATCACTGGGGTCTCAGAAGGAGAAGAGAAAAAGGATTGGATTAAAAAACTACTTGAAGAAATAATAGCTGAAAACTTTCCAAATTTGGCAAAAGACGGCCTACAGATACAAGAACCTAAGAAACCTCAAATAGGATAAACTCAGAAGAATCCTCACCAAGGAGTATCATAGCCAAATTTCTAAGAACTTAAAATCTAGAAAGCAACAAGAAAAATATGACACCTTACTTTAATGAGAAACAATTCAAATTACAAGGGATTTCTCATAGCTAAATGAAGTTCTCTAGACAGAAAGGAAACAAATTTTGGAACATCAGGAAGTAAAGAACATGATAAACAAAAATAGGGTTAAATATAATAGACTTTACTTAAGTTTTCTAAATTACATTCAATGGGGTTGAAGCAAAAATAACACCATCTCAGCCTGGGAAACAGAGCGAGACTCCATCTCAAAAAAAAAAAAAAACAAAACAAAAAAAACAAAAACAAAAAAACAAAAAAAAACACCATCTGCTGTGGTTCTACATGTATGTAGAGGAAATATTAAAGAATTATATTGTAAACAGAGGGTAAAGGACTGTAAAGGGAGATCATTTCTACAATTCATGAACTGGTAAAATGTGGATGGCAAAAGACTGCAGTAAGTTGTATATATACAATATAATAGTTAAGCAATCACTAAAGAAATGATATAAATATACTCCAAATGATATAGATAAATCAAAATGAAATTCTAAAAAATGTTCAAGTGACCCACATGAAGGAAGGAAAAATAACAGAGAAACCGAAAACAGAAAACAAAAAATAAAATGAAAGATGTAAGCCCTAATTAATGCAATAATTACATTAAATATAAATGATCTAGATACACCAATCAAAAGACAGGGATTGTCAGAGTTAATTAAAAAATGATCCAATTATATGATGTCTACAGGATACTCATATCAAATATAACGATGTAATGGTGAAACCCTGGGTCTACTAAAAATACAAAAATTAGCCGGGCATGGTGGCAGGCCCCTGTAATCCCAGTTATTCAGGAGGCTAAGGCAGGGAGAATTGCTTGAACCCAAGAGGCAGAGGTTGCAGTGAGCCAAGATCACACCACTGTACTCCAGCCTGGGAGACAGAGCGAGACTCCGTCTCAAAAAAAAAAAAAAAAAAAAAAAATCTATCCATCTATATACATATAATAATGTAACCAGGTTGAAAGTAAAAAGATGAAAAACAATATATGATACAAATATTAATCAAAAGAAAGCAGGATTTCCTGTATTAACATCAGATAAAATAGGTTTTAGAGCAAGAAAATTATTAGATGCAGAGAGAAACATTACATATTAAGTGTCAATCTACCAAGAAGACATAGCACCTTGAATGTGAATGCACCAAACAGAGCTTCAAAATGTATGAAGCAAAAACTGAAAATTGAAATAGATAAATTCATAATTACACTCTTCTCTCAAAAATTGATAGAACTACACAGAAAATTGGGAAGGAGATAGAAATCTCAGACAATATAGGATCTAACATTTGTAGAACACTATATTCAATAGAATACACATTCTTTTCATGTGCCCATGGAACATACACCAAGATAGATCATATCATGGGCCATAAAACAAACTTCAGCAAATCTAAAATAATTTAAGAATATGGTAGCCAATCCTGATGCGGCTCCCTGGAGCCTGATGCCAAGCAGCTCCCCAGTGGGCTAAGCAGGGGCTGGCATCATGGATTTCTTCAAAGCACTGCTGGAGAGGTCAGAACCTTGAGGTTTCCAGCTTCAAGGGGGCAAGGACCTCAATGTGCCCTTCTCGATTTCCTGGCTCATTCCTGGAGGCGAATGATCTGAACCTGCATAAAGTGCCTCAGCTGGGTCTCAGCAGGTCTCAGCCAGTTCACAGCAAACCACAGGAGGTTCTGGCTCCTGCCACAAACCCCCTGCAGTTCACGCTTGCACCCAGCACCTTCCTCAACAAGACAGCCTGGCCCTTCATGTCACCCCCACCTGCTGGCAGTGCACCACAGTAGAATGGACAGCTGCTCCAACTGCTGGTCCCAGATGCCACCAAGCAGTGGCTGATGGAGAACACCAAGGACTGGCCACCACAGCTTGGGACAGGCCAGTCACATTCCTTCAGCATCCTTGTCCACCTCATAGACACCAAGTTCATACAAGACCTGGATGAGGAGCACCTGAAGAAATCAAGGGAAAAGTATATCCTAGGGCTATAGAGTCCACGATAACCTGCCTCTAGGATTGGCACCACCAGAACTCTGCCCACATGCGCAATGTACAGTTGTAGCTTAGCCCTCTCCAACTGGCTGCCCTCTCTGTCTACCTCTTTCTATTCCTTCTGTCCATGGCAATCAACAAACACAGCGTCACAAAAATTTAAATTACAATACCATTGCAATCACTCAAAAAAAAAAAAAAAAAGGAAATGCTTAGGTATAGATTTAACAAAACACATTCAGGTTTTATATGCCGAAAATTCCAAAATGCTGGAAAAAGAAATCAAAGATCTAAATAAATGAAGATACATACCAATAATCCAAGAATACCATGTTTGTGGATTGGAAGACTCAACATAATGAAATTATCAATTATCCCCAAATTAACATGCAGGTTTAATGTACTTCCTATTAAAATCCCAGTAAGACTTTTTTAGAGAACAATCTAAAATTTATATAAAAGGCAAAGGAACTAAAACAGCTAAAACAATTTTGAAAAAAAAGAATAAATTTGAAGGAGTCAGATTATTATTCAGCAACTGTAATCAAGACTGTATGGTATTGGTAGAGGAATAGACACACAGATGACTGAAACAGAATAGAAAACTCAGAAATAAACCCACATATGCCCAACTATTTTTTGACAAAAGTGCAAAAGCAATCTAATGGAGAAAGGACAGCTTTTTCAACAAATGGTGCTGGAGCAATTGGACAACCATAGGTTTAAAAAAAAAAAAAAAGAACCTTGACCAAAGCCTCACATTTCATACAAAGTTTATTTAAAGTGGATCATAGACTTAAATGTAAGACACAAAATTATTAAACTTTTAGAAAAATATAAGAAAATCATCAGGATCTAGACAAAGATTTTAGGTTTGACACCAAAACCACAATCCATTTACAAAAATTGTAAATTGAACTTCATCAAAATGTAAAACTTGCACTCTGCAAAAGATCCCATTAAGAGGATGGGAGAAAATGTTTGCAAACCATATATCCAACAAAGAACTAGTAACTAGAATACATAAAGAATTCTTAAAACTCAACAGTAAAAACCAAGCAATCCAATTAGAAAATGGGTAAAAGACATAAAAAGACATTTCACTGAAGAGGATGTACACATGGCAAATATGCACATGAAAAGATGTTCATCAACATTAGTCATTCGGGAAATGCAAACTAAAACCACAGTGAGATATCCCTACATACCTATGAGAATGACTTAAAAATAATAGTCACAATACCAAATGCTAACAAGGATGTAGAGAAATTGGATCATTCATACATTACTGGTGGGAATGTAAAGCAACACAGCTATTCTAGCCGACAGCTTGGTAGTTTCTTAAAAAACTAAACACACGACCACCATACAACTCAACAACTACATTCCTGGGCACTTACCCCAGGGAAATGAAACTTATGTGTGCACAAAAATTTGCACACAATGTTTATAAGCAGCTTTATTTGTAACAGCACAAAATTTCAAACAACTCAGATGTCTTTCAGCAGGCAAATGGTTAAACACACTGTGGTACATCTACACAATGGAATTCTACTCAACAATGAAAAGGAACAAACTATTAATAACAATTGATAGATATCAATAACAATCTGGATAAATCATCAGAGCATGATGCTAAGTGGAAGAAGCTAACTCAAAGGTTTACGTACTGTATGGTTCTATCTATATAATATTCTTGAAATCATAAAAACTATAGAAATGGAGATTAGTGAGGATGGGGGTGGTTATAAAAGGAATACATGAGGGATCCTTGTAGTGATGGAAATGTTCTGTATCTGGACTATTTCAGTGTCAATATTCTGGTTGTAATATTGCACTTCTAATATTGTACTGTAATATTGCAGTTTCATAAAATGTGACCATTGGGGGAAACTAAGTAAAGGGAACATGGGATCTTTCTGTATTATTTACAACTGCCCGTCAATCACAATTATCTCAAAATAAAAAAAATGCAGTGGAAAGGGACTACAAGAGGATATATACAATAATTGCAACTATGTAAAACTATGGGCACAGTAGGGAAAGAGCATACAAACTGAAAATTCTTTGGAGTATAATTATAGAGAATTTAGTTTCCTAAAATTTAAAACCATTATTCTTTCACTGCGTCTTTTATAATTTGTCTAAGGTCTTTGGGACAGCATTGTGCCGACTGTTTCAATATTTTTTACCAACATGTACAAATACCAGGTTTCAATTTTTGTTGCCAAGGGAACAAAAAGTACACCTGACTTAATCTGTCCATCAATGAGTCATATAAAATCTCTAAGCCTTGGTTTCTTTGGAAGATCAATAACATCTCTTCCATCTGCCTCACCGCATTGTTAAATGAGGCTCAAAATGGTAAGGTGCTTCCAATCTGAAAAGCCATTGTAAAGCCAATGCGGTACGCAATTGCAAAGTGGTCCCCCGTGTTAGATAGCCAATGTGCAGAGTTTCATCACCTAAAATTGACTGAAGCAAGGAATTAAATTTATCTAGTGTTATGGGCCAAGTTGCGTCTCCCTGAAATTCATGTGTTTAAGCCCTAATCTTTAGTTCCTCAGAATGGGATTGTGCTTGAACACAGCGTTCTTAAAGAGGTAATTGAGGTTAAATAAATTTATTAGGGTGGGCCCTAATCCAATATGACTGGTGTCCTTATAGGAAGATTACAACATAGACATGCACAACCATGTCAGGACACAAGGAGGAGATGGCCATCTCCAAGCCAAGGAGAGAGGCCTCAGGAGAAACCAACCCTGATGGCTCATTGGTCTTGGACTTCAGTCTCCAGAGCTGTGCAAGAATAAGTATCTATTGTCGAAGCCATCCAGTACGTGGTACTTTGTGATGGCAGCCAGGCAAACTAATACATCGACCTTGAGTCCTCCATTAAAGGTTTGACTGTTAGCGAGCTATGTCCCACAAAGGGTCCCACAGCATGCTAACATGGATGTAACCTGGCCTTGGAATCAAATCACCCCTGGCTATAATTCTGTGTCTGCCACTTGTGAGCTGTGTGACTTGAGGAAATAACTTCCGCCTCTGGACTTTAGGTTCATCACGTATTAAAGGTGGTTCCTTCCTCCCAGGGTTAAATAAGGATGCAGTGAGACTGGATTAAATGAAGGGATGCTTATGAAGGCCTTACCCATACAAGGTACTGTGTGTATTAGCTTTCCTTCCTTATCTTAAGGATTGTGTATCCCCAGATAAATCGATACCATCTTCACTCATAGAGTCCCTGGTACTTTTACACATGTTCACATTTTCATATGATTTTCAACTTAATGAGTCTTCGGTTAAGATAGGAAGAGTGGGCTGAGTGCTGTGGTTCATGCCTGCAATCCCAGCACATTGGGAAACTAAGGCAGGCGGATTGCTTGAGCCCAGGAGCTCAAGACCAGCCTGGACAACATAGTGAGACTCCTTCTCTACAAAAAAATAAAATTAACCAGGCATGGTGACACATACCTGTGTCCCTAGCTACCTGGGGAGCTTAGCTGGGAGGGGAGCTTGGGCCTGAGAGGTCAAGGCTTCAGTGAGCTGTGATTGTGCCACTGTACTCCAGCCTGGGCAACAGAGCCAGACCCTGTCTCAAAAAAAAACCAACCAAACAAAAAAACTGGTAAACAGAGAAACCTAAATGATTTGGACAAAATACAGAGCTAAATGGTAGAAGAGTCCAAAATCCAGGCTTCCTGGCTTTTCTTTGACCAGAAATATGGAAACTCCTAGAGTGGAAAGAGGCTAACCCCATGCAGGATAAGAACTTCTCTTGTTGGAGGCTCTGTCACAGGCCATGGTCACTCATATTTGGCTAATAAATCTCTTCAAGTATTTTACAGAGTGTGGCTCTTTTCATCAACAATGTGTATGGAAGGGACAGAAGTAATTTTTCTAATTTAAATAAAGGGTATCCCTGCCCCCCAAATCCATCCAGATTCGTTCTTCCCAAACATGTACTTCATTCTGTTTCTTTGCTATCTAAGATCCTTCTCTTACTCTTCTTCCCTGATGTTGGAAAGAAATTGCATCCAACTTGTTCCGTCTGACCATCACCTCCCCACGTGGTCAGCCTCCAGCTCCTTGTCCAGCCCTTCTAACAACCCCCCTCCACCTCGCGGGGCTCACTTCCCAGCTCACCCCTTGGCCACACTCACTTTCACCTTCAGGCCTCTGCTCTAGCCCTCCCTCCCTCCCCTCCTCTCCATGCAAACTAAGCTTGAGACCAGCAGGGACTGCCCAACCCCCTCTTTTTTATTTTTTTGAGGGAGTTTTCGCTCTTGTTGCCCAGGCTGGAATGCAATGGCATGATCTTGGCTCATCGCAACCTCCGCCTCCCAGGTTCAAACAATTCTCCTGCCTCAGCCTCCCGAGTAGCTGGGATTACAGGCACGTGCCACCACACCTGGCTACTTTTTGTATTTTTAGTAGAGATGAGGTTTCATCATCTTGGCCAGGCTGGTCTCAAACTCCTGACCTCATGATCTACCCGCCTCACCCAAAGTGCTGGGATTACAGGTGTGAGCCACTGTGCCCAGCCAAGGACCCCCTTTTTTAGGGCCCATGCCCCGACCTCTACTGCCCCAACCATGGGAAAAAAAGGAAAATTCTGAGTTCCTTCAAAGGGAAGCTCCAAGCAGCTCACTAGCCCAGAGAGGCAAATATGCAACTTTATAAGAAGATCATAGTAGCCTAAAATTATAGGCAAGGGAATTTGGAATTCAGAGATGTTTGGTTTCCCTAGATGAACCAAGATATATCTTAACAAATGTCCCTGGATCCCCCCACCAAGGAACCCCATGTATGTACAGACCCGCTGACATGTAGACCTCAGATACAGGGAAACTGAGGACTCAACTCTGACCGTCATTCTTTGCTCTAATTTCTTCCTGAGGGGCTTGGAGGGAGTCACATCCGGAGCCAGTTAACATTTTTTTAATCTGGCCACAAATTTTTAAACAAAGCTTCTCTTCCTTAACCAATTGTAAATCAGATAATCTTTGACTCTACGATCTGAAAGCCCCCACTTAAAGACATCTCACCCATTTAGGCCAAATCCAACGTGTAAACTCCAGGTATTGATTTGCAATTTTGCCTGTAGCTTTTGTTTTCCTGAAATTAAACCCTGAATTTTCCTGAAATTAAGCCCTAGGTCAGGGTTTAAGCAATAGCTACCTGGTCTGCCTTGCTTGGCGCCCCGCAAATAAAAGCCTTCCTTTCTATCCCTACGACCTCAGTGGGGATTTCCGGACTTTCTGCACGGGGCAAGCGGACCCCAGTTCAGTTCTATAACCACCTTGCCTATTCAAGGCCAATTTTATTCCACTCCGAAGCCTCCCAGACAACAGCAACTCCCCCATTTCCCAACCCTCTGTGCCCCTATTTCATTAATCAATTGACTTCAACTGGTCCCCCGCCCTGCCCCCACCCCCAGGACTCAGCAGCTCCCACCCTGCCGCAATCACTTCCCCCTGGAAAACTTTCCAAATAAATCAGTAAGCCAGGACCTGGGGCTTTTGCTGGAAAGTCAAATGACAGAATGTTTGAAGACTCTTTTTCATTCAAAAATAAGCAGGGATGTTACCTCAAGACACACACACACACACACACACACACAAATTCCTTCTTACAAGGCAAACATTCTGTTTTATTGGATCTAATCAGATCCTCAGGATGTAGACCTAAGAATAGACATCTGTACTTCTCTCTCAACACCAGAGGTAACTGGGTGCCACCCTCCAGCAACACTGGGGCATAGCTGAGCAAAAGGCGGAGGGGAGGGGAAAGGTCAGGGGTCAAAGGTCACTAGGCACCTTCACACTGGCCAAGATGAACTCTGGAGAACTATTTCATAAAAGCAGATCATAAAACAGCCTTTGGTTCCCTCATGGAAATAATATTGTAACTGGAAACCGATTCAGCACCATAAATATACTGAAAGCAAAGACATCCCATCTGTATTAGTCTATTTTCCCACTGCTATAAACGACTACCTGAGACTGGGTAATTTATAAAGAAAAGAGGTTTAATTGACTCACAGTTCTGCAGGCTCAACAGGAAGTATGACTAGGAGGTCTCAGGAAACTCACAATCATGGCAGAAGGCAAAGGGGAAGCGAGCACATCTTCCCATGGCAGCAGAGGAGCGAAGCGGGAGGCGCCACACATTGTTAAATGTGCAGATCTCGTGAGAGCTCACTCATTATCGTGAGAACAGCAAGGGGAAATCCGTTCCCATGATCCAATCACCTCCCACTGAGGCAGGAGAATAGGGAATTAGGGTAACCAAGGGTTAAGGCAGACGCAGGTGCAGCCAGTTCCAGGCAAGATTGGGCAGCACACAGGCCACATCCTGGCGCCTATGATAACAAGACAGGAGTTTCCACTTCAGCCTCTGATTGATCATGGGCCAATCCTTCATAGGGTGTAACCAATTGAAGGCCTCTCAAGGGCACCTCGGAGTATTACCAAATTCTTTTAGCCTAATACAAACCCTAAACAACAATGCAACTCGGGGGCTCTTCACCTGCTTGCTCCAGCCTGTTCCCACTCTGTGGAGTGCACTTGTACTTCATAAATCTGTGCTTTCTTTGCTTTATTCTTTTGTTGCTTTGTGCTTTTTGTTCAATTATTTGTTCAACACGCCAAGAACCTGGACAACTCACAGTCAAGACCTTCCATCTGGTAACACCACCAGGCCCCTCCTCCAATTCAACAGGAGATTTGGGTGGGGACACAAATCCAAACCATATCACCATCTATAAATCAGTTCTTAAATTACTTACAAGAAAAACCTATGCAAGAATTGGCGTAAATATACCATACATGTTAATTAAAAGAGAGGTTCCATTATATACTCATAAACACATGAATGTACAATTCTACTATCAAATGTACTATCATAAATGTTATCTACTATGAACACATTAGCTATCATTGTAAACATGGAGTGAATACTTATTTTCCTTGCCTTCTTGGTATTTGGTCAAGTTTTGTGAAGATGATTTGCAAGGTCCAGGTTTTCTAAAAACGTCCATAGAGAAAGTTTGAACAGATGTAGCAAAGAGAGTGATTCATCTTAGAATACTTGGTCCAACTTAGAACAGCCTCAGAGCCTCATAGGTGACAGGTGGGCAAGTAGAGGTGGCAAGAAAAGCATGGAAGCCTGAGACAGTGCCCAGAATTATTCTGGAAGGAGAAGAGAAAGTAAAGAGTCATCCAAACATTAGTGAATTTTTTGGCAGGTGGCAGGGGGAGAGGAGGACCAACATGGGCGATGGCCACAGATACTGAGGTGGCTGAGTCCCACATTCACTGTGAGATGGTTAATGTGACACGTCAACCTGGCTGGGCCCCAGTGCCCAGTTGTTTGACCAAACACCAGTCCAGATGTTGCCATGAAGTTATTTGTTAGATATGATTACATTTAAATCAGTAAACTTCCAGTAAAGCAGACTACCTGTCACGATGTGGGTGGGTCTCATCCAATCACTTGGAGACCTTAAGTGCAAAGATCAAGGTTTCTCAGAGAAGAAGAAATTCTCCTGAAGATTGCAGCAGAGAAACCTTACCTGAGTTGCCAACCTGTTTTGCAGAATTCACGCTCAGGACTGCAACATCAACTCTTATCTGAATTTGCAGCCTGTCAGTCTCCCCTGCCGGCTTCAGACTTGCCAGCATCACAACTGTGGGAGCCAATTCCTTAAAATAAATGTAGGCAGGTAGATAGGTAGGCAGGTAGAGAGATAGGTGATAAATATATAGATAGACGGATGAGATGATAGACAGATAGATGCGAGAGGAAAAGAGAGAGAAAGATAAGTATCTTTTGTTGGTTGTTTCTTTAGAGAACCCTGACTGATACAATCTTCTAGCATCTTGAGCCAAGAAGGAAACAGTTGTGCATAGAGTGGCCTGGACAGCAGAGAAGCTACAACAGATGAGGAAAACTGTGGCCGAGAACTCCAGTTCACTCCATCCCTGCCTCACTTTCCCAAAGGCAATAGGAGCCTTCTGAGTTCATGGGACGGCCCTGAACACCAGGCTTTTCAGAAGTAGGAGCCATCCACCAGAATCACTGCCCAAGCAAACTATCAGAAAAAAATCAGGCAGGGCATCAAAAGTCCAGAATGAAACCATGGACGCTTTTTGTGGGTCAATCAATGAATTTGGAATGAGGCCAGTTCACCTGTGTGAGCCCCAGGGGTCATCAGGCCAATGCTTCACGATCAACCATGTGTTTAGCGTAGAGCCAGGGCTTTGGGGGCGGAAGGCCTGGTTCCCTCGATTTCTGGCCTCTGGAAAGAACAAGGACAACCTGTGTTCTCATTTGTAAAATGAAGATAATTTTGACCCGAGGCTCACAGGGTGACTGTGAGCACTACATCGACCGCCATGTGCTTCCTGATCCAGAATACTAAATGAATAAAAACTGAAGCCAGTGGCTCCTTATAGCTCAGAGCTATTTTCTGATTTTCTTTTTTCTTTTCTTTTCTTTGAGACAGAGTCTCGCTCTGTCACCCAGGCTGGAGTGCAATGGCATGATCTCGGCTCACTGCAACCTCTGCCCTCAGGGTTCAAGCAATTCTCCTGCCTCGGCCTCGCGAGTAGCTGGGATTACAGGCCCGCGCCACCACACCCAGTTAATTTTTGTATTTTTAGTAGAGATGGGGTTTCGCCATTTTGGCCAGGCTGGTCTCAAACTCCTGACCTCAAGGGATCCACCTGTCTTAGCCTCCCAAAGTGCTGGGATTACAGGCATGAGCCACCGTGCCCAGCCAGCTCAGTGCTATTTTCAAGGCAGCTCCTAGGACACCTCCCACAGGGAAAATAATCCTCTTTGGTTGTGAAAACACAGGACTTCTTGTAGGGGTCCCCCAAATCATAGGGAAGTAATTTTCATGTCTTTGAAGGATATGAAAATTAGACCCCTCAGGGGGAAAATATGGGCTGAGAGACAGTGGCCAATCGTGAGGTCCCTGATGAAGAAGGAATTGGATTCTGGCAGGTGACGCCTCTCTGCAGGACGAGGACAGGAGTATTGCTATTACACCCTCCAAACAAGGAGCCCCACAAACCTTAAGATGGGAGAAGGAGAGCCTCGGCTGCTGCAAGACAATGAAAGCAACCACGCACTTCAAAATTACTAACATGCTTCATTCCCACATGGATGCCCCAAAGCATCATTAGACTATCTTTATTTTTTACACATAAAGAAACTAAGGCTCCAAGAGACTCGGCCAAGGTCCCCCCCATTGTGAGAGGGGGAGCTGAGACCCACGCACAGGCACGTGAGTCCCTCACCTGCCCCTTCCATGACACCTGTGCCCTTGTTCACAAGGTCATGAGGTGACGACTCCGTGCTGGGGTCTGAAGATCAGTGAGACAGACAAGGCTCTAAGACAATACACAAAGATAAAGGTAAACAGGTCAATACTTTTGTTTTAGGAAAGGGCACCTTCAGAGAATGATCAAGATGAACAAAACTTCCCGCCCTCCAGGAGCTTTTCCTAGTGAGGAAGACAGACATTATATCAGCACAATTTCCATCTACTGTCAATCCCTGAAAAAATAGTAAGATAAAATAGAATAGAATAAGATAAACCAGCAGGACTGTGTCATCTTATGAAGGAGAAGTGCAGGAGATCCCAGGAACTTGTGAGAGGCAGGAGTGGGTTGGGGTGAAGCAAAGGCTTCAGGGAAGATGTGAGGTTAAGCTGAGAACCGACAGAAGTCCAGGCCGGGGCATACACGCCCCTGAGTCCATGTACACAAAGCCAAAGGCCAACAGGACCAATTGTACTCCAGAGACCCGGCTTAAACCATGCTGATATTAAAACATGGACACGCTATGGCTCAAAGTGTGGAAATCTGTACATATTTGGAATTCAATAGGAGCCCTCCAAGAAATCCCCTGCTTGGGACTGGCCCCATTATGACCTGTTCACTTTCATCCACCACAAATCCTGTCGGTCTGATCCCAACGCAGCCCTCAAAGCAAATGTGTAGGATCCAGGCACATGGACTTCAGTCTGCTTGATTTCAAAGCATGAAATCATTGGCTGTTTTCCCCAGAGGCTACCTGCTCAATACAGCTTTCAAGCTGAATGCCATCTCCCATTCCCTTGGGTGAAGGCTGCATACCGTGAGGAAGTTCAAACTGCTGCCACTTCCTTCCCTTTTCTTTCCATCCTAAAGGAAGCTGCAGCCCCACAGTGGCTGGGGTCTTTGCACCTCTCTGAACCAACTAGAGGGAGTGCACGTAAGTGCCAAGAAGAGAGCAGAGGGAGATAAGTAAAAGTGAAGTGCTTGTATGAGAAGCTACAGACAAACCCGTGATAACATTTAAAAGTCAGTTTTAATTCTGAGAATGTGGAAGTCAAAGCCCATCTGACGTCAGATTGAATGAATAGATTAAAAATTCAATCAGCAACAGTAGAGACTTGTCAATGATTTCAAACGCCCCTCCAATCCCTTCTGCGTGGGCAGCAAAGTGAGCCTGGCAAAAATGCAAATCAGATTGTTATCAGTCCCCTGTGTAAAACCCTTCCATACCCACTCACAATAAATCTCAGACTGCTCACCATGGCTTCTGGGCCTCAAGCCTCTTTTTACCCCAGCTCGCTGCTTTCCAGACCCATCAGCCTTTCAGCTCCCACACACACCACACTTCCTGTGCCTTTGAACAGCTGCGGGCGGTTCCCACTGCCTGAGGCATGCTTCTGCCTGCTGGTAACTTTTGCTTACCTCTCCACTGAGAGAGGCCTCACTCAACCATCCCATCTCAGTCATGTTTTCCTGGATTAGTCTCACCTTGATGCTTGTGTATCTCCTTCAGTGTACCAAAGACAGTTTTGGTACATATTTCGAGTTCAATGGGAGCCCTCCAAGAAATTCCCAGCTTGAGAGTGGCCCCATCATGACCTGTTGACCTTCATCCGCCACAAAACCTATAGGCCTGATCCAAACCAAACCCTCAAAGCAAATGTGTTTGTTTATGCAAAGTCCTGTCTCCCCAACTAAAATGTCAGGTTGCAGAGAGCAGAAGAGGTCGGGCCTTTGTAACTCGCTGATGAATTCCTGTTGAGAGACACTTACCCATGAGCTGCTCAAGTTCCTGCACATCTTGAGAAAGAGCTGTTACTTCTGGGGTATCTTTTCAAGGATGTCTGTATGGTGAAAACCTGTGGTAGACAGAGTATCTCCTTCCAGAGCAAGTCAGGTGCACGTGCTGTCCACTATCATGAAAACCACATCTCCTTCTGGAACGAAGGACAGGCAGGCTTGCTGCCTGTGATTTATGAAACTTAAAATAGCAAATATAAATATCAACCGAGCAAAATGGTATTTAGGATGCCTGTACATAGGGAGTAACAAACACAAAATTCACAATGACGTCAGCCTCTTGCAGGGAGGCCAGGGGATGGAATCTGTGAGAAGCCGCTGAAAGTTTCCATGCCATTGGGTATGCTTCTGCCAGCTGATACCCGTGGACTCTCAACTGAGAGACGCCACACTTGACCATCTTATGGTGGTAGCATCTTCCTGGGTTAGTCCCACCTCGACACCTGTATATGCATAAAAGACAATCTACTGTATATACCATGTATTATGTAATATATACATAGTATATGTAATATAGGAATATGATAACATAGTAATATATAATCTACATATCCATTGTAGATAATATATACATATTATATGTCATCTATATTATTAATATATATCACACATATGTTTATACACATATAATATACACAAGTGGTCCCCAACCTTTTTGGCACCAGTGACCAGTTTCATGGAAGACAATTTTTCTTTTCTTTTTTTGAGATGGAGTTTTGCTCCTGTGGCCCAGACTGGAATGCAATGATGCGATCTCGACTCACTGCAACCTCTGCCTCCCGAGTTCAAGGGATTCTCCTGCCTCAGCCTCCTGAGTAACTGAGATTACAGGCACCCGCCACCATGCCTGGCTAATGTTTTGTACTTTTAGTAGAGACAGGGTTTCACCGTGTTGGCCAGGCTGATCTCGAGCTCCTGACCTCAGGTGATCCAACTGCCTTACCCTCCGAAAGTGCTGGGATTACAGGCGTGAGCCACCGTGCCCGGCAGAAAGACAATTTTTCTATGGACAGCGGAGTGTGATGGTTTCCAGATGATTCAAGCATATTACATTTATTATGCACTTTATTTCTGTTCTTATTACATTGTGATATGTAATGAAATAATTATATAACTCATCATAATATAGAATCAGTGGGAGCCCTGAGCTTGTTTTCCTGCAGCTAGACGGTCCCATCTGGGAGTGATGAGAGACAGTGACAGATCAACAGTCATTAGTTAGATTCTTAGAAGGAGTATGCAAGCTAGATGCCTCGCACATACAGTTCACAACAGGGTTTTCGCTCCTATGAGAATCTGACCCCACCACTGATCTGACAGGAGGCGGAGCTTGGGCAGTAATACAAGCGATGGGGAGCGGCTGTAAATGCCAAAAAGTTGTGCTCACACACTTACCTCTTTCTGTGTAGCCTGGTAACTAACAGGCCACAGGCCAATACCGGTCTGTGGCCTGGGGCTGGGGACTCCTAATACAGAGTACATAATATGTAACAATGTCCTAGTTGTTAAGTTGGGTGGTAGTCTCACAAGTGTTTGTTTTATTATGTGTCATAGCCAATATGTAGTTTAAAACATCACTTCGTGTTATCTAATATTCCATCTGATAGTTTCAATAGTAATAGTGGCCATTTCAAGGTAGTAAGATTTAGGCATGATTTCCTTCTCCCATATAAGTTTCTGAATGTTCTAAGTTCTTTTCAAACAATAACAGATTATTTCTAGAATCAGAAAACATAAACTTTGTAAAATATATGAGAAAAATGTATATTGGCAAATTAAAACTGGAAATGTGAAGACCTTTCCCATTTAAGGAGAAGAAGAGTCATGGATGATTTTTCTACTGATGTGTTTAGAGACGTGAAGATCCTCTGTAGTTTTGGCTTTCGAATCTCTCCGCCTGCTGTGTTTCATGTACTTGGAGCACTTTTCTCATTTCCAGTCTCAGACTGGAAGGAAGTTAGCGTTGAACTACACCCCAGTGAATACCTCAATTCTCTGGGAAATTGAATTTTTACCTGGATGGAGAGAGGCGGTCCATGGAGACTGATAACACATGGCCCCAACCCTGTGCCCTAGCCCATCCACAGGGGACTCAGGCTGGCTGTGGTGCAGGCATGGAGCCCAGAGAGGCTGGGTGTTTTAGGGCAGGGAGACTTGCCCAGAGAGGGCAGGGCCAGGGACCTAAAAGAACCCTGGGAATGTCATTGGGATGTTTGTTAGATTAGAAATCATGGCTACAACATTCTCAAGCATCTCCTGCCAGGAGGAGGTATCTAGTTCTCTGCCTCTTTAGTCTGGGCGGGTCTTGATACTCGCTGTGGTCTCCTGAATGTGGTACAAGCAGCATTGTGTGTGTTCCAGAACTAAGAGGACTGCAGCTTCCATTTCCTCATCCTTTTTTCCCAACTACCATGTAAAGAGGTCCAGGCTCTCCTGCTGGAGGGAAGAGCCGCACGGAGAGTGAGAACTGCAGGATGAGAGACCGTAGGGAGGAAGATGCCATAGGAAAGAGACCCATGCATGACGCCGCAGCAGACAGTCAGTACCAAGGCTCCATCTATGTGATGGAGGTCATACTAGGTCCTCCGACCCAGTTGATCCTGCTGATAACACTTGGAGCGGAGAGCTGAACCCACTGAGCCCTGCCTAAATGCCTGACCCATAGAGTCATAAGCCACAAAATAGTTCTGATTAGCTAGAGTTCCAGGTGCTTTGGACCCAGCAACAGATAACTGATACAAGCTGATAGAACAAGGAAATAAAAATACATCTTAATTAATTGAAAATTTTGCAGGACCCACTATTAAAAATTAGACAGGAAGTCAGACTATAATTGGGCCATCTGACTCTGTCTGTCAACTCATCCAAAAAAAAAGCAAAATCCGGCTGGGCATGGTGGCTCACACCTGTAATCTCAGCACTTTGGGAGGCCGAGGCAGGCAGATCACAAGGTCAAGAGATCGAGACCATCCTGGTGAACATGGTGAAACCCAGTCTCTACTAAAAATACAAAAAAAAAAAATTAGTTGGGCATGGTGGTGTGTGTCTGGGGTCCCAGCTACTCGGGAGGCTGAGGCAGGAGAATTGCTTGAACCCAGGGGGCAGAGGTTGCAGTAAGCCGAGATCACACCACTGCACTCCAGCCTGGTGACAGAGTGAGACTCCATCTCAAAAAAAAAAAAAAAAAAAAAAAAGCAAAATCCAACAGCAAATTCTTTAAGGATAATCTTAAAGATGAGAGAGAGCGGCTTATGAATTTTACAAGGTGTGTCATACAAAAGGCCTTCTAGAATCTTCTTTGGACTCTCTCTTTATCAATTACTTGTCAGTAACAGCAACTTCCAAAAGTCAGTCTCTCCCCTTCTCTGTCTTCACACATATACACATATGCACACATGCATGAGCACACAGACACACACAGGTGCACATGTACACACATCATATTAGGCTGTTCTTGCATTGCTATACAGAAATACCTGAGCCTGGGTAATGTATAAAGAAAAGAGGTTAAATTGGCTCATGGTTCTGCAGGCTGTACAGCAAGCATGGTACAGGCATCTGCTTAGCTTTTGGGGAGGTCTCAGGGAGATTTTACTTGTGGTGGAAGGTGAAATGGGAGCAGGCACTTCACATGACCAGAGCAAGAGCAAGAGGTTGGGCGGGGGGCATGCTACACACTTTTAAACTACCAGATCTCATGACAATTCACTCACTATCACAAAGGCGGCACCAAGGACATAGTGCTAAGACATTCATGAGAAATCCACCCCTATGATCCAATCACCTCCCACCAGGCCCCACCTCCAACACTGGAGATTACATTTCAACATGAGATTTGCGGGAATAGATATCCAAATCATATCACACATATACAAATGCACTTGCACATACACACAGACATGCATATACACATGTTCACACATATACAAATGCACACATACACACACACACGCACATACACTCACATACGTGCATCCACACGCACACACGTACACTCATGTACATGCATCCACACACGTACATGCATCCACACGTACTCATGTGCCTATGCACATACACGTGCATGCATGCACACACACAATTCCCTACCTCCCTGCCATGTTGCTCTACCCGCACTTCCTCTTCCATCACTGACTGTCATCTGTGTTGCAGTGACCCTCCTTATTTCCTAAAGCCCCCTCTTCTTCTCCAAGTCCTCTTCCTTTGTGGAGAGCAGCTACTTGGAATTCTGATGAATCAATTCTCCATTTATTACATATTCAAACCACAATAGCCACCCTTGCCAAGTTCCATGTATTTCCCCTCTTCATTTTTTTTCCCTGCAGATTCTACGGTCCAATGCCAAGGAGCCCTTTCTGTTCCAGCTCAAATGCCACATTCTCAAAACATTTTTTTCATACTTCTCACTCCCACCCTCCATATCAACAGCCCATGGAATGAGCTTCTGTCTTTGCTGACCTTGGGGTTATCCTCCTATCTTGTTCTACACAGGTCTGCCTCTCTTGCTAGTTTATAACCTGCTCGCATCAAGTGCTGGGTCTTATTAATCTTTGTAACCACCACAGGCTCTAACTCAGCACCACGCACATGGCAGGCATTCAATGATATTTGTCAAATTGAATGTAATTTAAACTAGGTCATTCATTCAGGTCTGTGCCAGGAAAAAAAAAAAAAGTCACCTTTTCTGAGATAAGCTGGGGTCACTTGCATATCAAGTCAGTCCAAACTGAAAGTAACATCAAATGACAAATAATTTTCTATTTCAAAACTAGAAAAGTAATGGATTTTGTCTGGAAAATAAGGATAGGAATGATGTTTTTCCTTCTACTCTTCAGTGTTTTCCTATATTTTGTAAATAAATGTGTGCTCATTTTACAATAACAATAAATTTTTACATGAGTAACTCAGAAAACAGAAATCATATTATCATTTATGACATTATGTCCACTGGATACTTTCTTTCAAAGTGCTCTGAAGGCAGATATACTCGTTTCTTCAGCCTGAAAGAATCATTTACCAGTTTCCTGATGCTATCAGCTAAGTATTCCGCCGAAGAGGGAAAAATGACGCTTGGTCCAGCTCTGTGATAGATGGAAGTTAAGCATCTGAAAGCCCATCAACCCACACGCCCAGCTGACCAGCTTCCTTGTCTCCAGCTGATCCTTGGAATTTAATCTCAGTCCCAAATTTATAGATGAAATTCTCCCATCACATCCCATCTAGTTGAATTGTCAAAATGACTCTAATTTTGTTCTCTTTGACAGGATCTTGCTCTGTCGCCCAGTCTGGAGTGCAGTGGCACAATCATAGCTCATTGCATCCTCGAACGCCTGGGCTCAAGCAATCTTCCTGCCTCAGCCCCTCAAGTAGCTGGGACCACAGGTGTGTGCCACCACACCCGGCTTTTGTGTGTGTGTGTGTTTTGTATAGATGGAATTTTATCATGCTGCCCAGGCTTGTGTCAAACTCCTGGGCTCAGGCGATCCAGCTAAAATCGCTCTAATTTCATTATTTGAAATCTTTTCAAAGTTAAACTTCCAGAAACACCTCTATTTCTATTTTGGGAGACTATGTCTTGACCTTTCCTTAAGAGAGTCTAAGGTTGTCTTTAAGTTAAAATAAGATCATAACTCCTCAACCGAGCATACAAACCGTTCCCCTCGTCTAGCCTGCACTTTCAGCTTCTTCTCTGGGTGTTCCCTGGAACCCTGTTTCTCAGAGTTGTCGGTAGAGCACCTGCATCAGAATCACCTGAGGGCCAGGCGCGGTGGCTCACACCTGTAATCCCAGCATTTTGAGAAGCGAAGGCGGAAAGACTACTTGAGTCCAGGAGTTCATAGGCCAGCCTGGACAACATGGCAAAACACCATCTCTACCAAAAATACAAAAATTCGGCAGGCATGATGGTGTGAGCCTGTAGTCCCAGCTACCCAGGGGGCTAAGGCGGGAGGATCAACTGAGCCCAGGTTGAGGCTTCAGTGAGCCATGTTCATGCCACTGCACTCCAGCCTGGGCAACAGAATGAGGGCCTGCCTCAGAAAAAAACGGGGGTGGGGAGAAAGAGAGGAAAGAGAGGAGAGAGAGAGAGAGGAAAGAGAGGGGAAGGGAGGGAAGGGGAGAGGAGAGGAAGAGGAGAGGAGGAAGTAGGGAGGGAAAAGGAAGGAAGGGAAGAAGGAAGGGAGGAAGGGAGGAAGGAAGGAAGGAAGTGAGGAGAGAGGGAGGGAGGGAGGGAAGGAAGGAAAGGAGAGAAACAGAGAATGAAGATCACCCTGCACACTGCTTTAAGTGTAAACTCCCGAACCCACACACAGATCTAGACAGAATTGAAAACACATTCACCAGGTGATGTTCAGGTTCACAAAAGCCTGAGCACCACAGCTTCAGAGTCCCCGGAGGCTCACCATTCCTCAACGGAGCATGTCATTTCCTGCCCTCTGCCTGGAACAAGCCCGCTTCCTTCTCTGCTGACGCCAGCGTGTTTTCCTAGACCTAGCTCGACCGTCAGCTGCCCCATGAGGCATCGCCAGCCCTCGCAGGAAGAGTCAATTATTTCCTCAACTCCCCACACTTATCACTTGATATATATACAACTATAATAACTTGCATACCTGTCTGATCTCTGTTGAACAGGACCTTGTGCTTTTTTAATGAAAAGTAGACTTTTAATTTCTTAAGGTGATCTGGAGGTCAGGAGTGATGGGAATAGGAAGCTCAAGCCCAGTGTCTCTGGCCTGTGGGACAGCACCAGCCACACCCTTCTCCAAAGCCCTGAATTTGAACATAAGGTCAGACCATGGGTACTAGGGATCCATTGAGTGCTCTTCAGCAGGGCATGCCTATGTGAGAGCAGGGTGGTGGGTGGCTGGAAGAAGGCACTGTGTCCTGGGGCAGTTGCCCCTCTTCCTCTCTCAGGTTTAGAGTGGGGTTTCTCTGCCTTGCACGAACAACATCTGGGACTGGATTATTCTCTGTGGTGGGGGCCATTCCAGGCATTACAGTATATTAAACAGCGTTCCTGGCTGCCACACACTAGATGCCAGTAGCACCTCCCGGTTTGGAACACCAAACATATCTTGAGACATTACCAAGGATCCCCTTCTGGTGAGAGCACTGTTTTGGAGTGGGAGATGTGAAATCAAACAAAGCGAAGGCCAAATCCAGCAGGTTGGACTTGCTGCTACACCCATCCATTCCGTTTTCTCTGCTGCAAAACGGGTACATGAGTGTCACGTATAAGAGTGTCTGGAGCCACGAAAATGCTCCATAAACATGAGCCAGGCACCTCATTACCATGAGTTCAGCCCCCTTATTCTATAGAGGATGATGCTGAGGTCCAGAGGCCTCAAGGGCAGGAATGCAGGATTTTCTACCAGCTTGGGTCACCTGTGGGCCATCCGTCTGATTCTGCCAGACTCAATCAGTTCCTCCTCCTGAGCAATCAGCCACGAACCCCGATGCGTGCAGGCCGGTAGGGAACTTATGATTTTCCTATGACTCATTAAGACAAACACACTGCTATTTTAAGAACATTCAACCTTGTTCTACCTAAAATTTTTGCATCACCTGCTGGTGGCCGGATATCACGTGGCAAAGGCTGAGCTGGCTGTAGGTATACAGCAGGCACTCGGCAAGTCTTAGTTTTGGTGAATGGTGTTTCCACGTTGGGTCAGCACATATGGACCCAAAGTGTGGGTCAGAAGCTTCTTGAGAATCAGAACGCCACCTTCACTGCCAGCAAAGCATCCTGGATGAGGTGAGCAGAGCAAAGGAGAGGAAACTGGGGAGGCATGTTAGGGCCAGGTCAGGAGGGTTGAGAAGCGCAGGCTGGAGACGATGGTATGGTCTGCACATGCCACTGAGTGGCAGCACAGTATGCTGGCGAGACCGCGGCCTTCCAAATCCAAAAGACCATGTTTCACCCTGCTGTGCCATTACTGGCTGCATGACCCCAGGTAAGACTCCCTGACTCTCTCTTCGTCTGAAAAACGCGGATGGTACCACCTACTTCCCAGGTAGGGGTGCCAGATGAAATGCAGGATACCCAGATGGGTCTGAATTTCAGACAAATAATTTTTTTTAGCCCAAGTAAGTCCAGTGCAATATTCAGGACATGCTTTTACTTTTTGTTGTTGTTTCTTTAGAGAAACAGAGTCTCACTCTGATGCCCAGGCTGGAGTACAGTGGCATGATCACAGTTTACTGCAGCCTCGACCTCCTGGGCTTACAAGATCCTCCCTGCTCAGCCTCCTGAGTAGCTGGGACTACAGGTGCCTGCCATCATGCCTGGCTTTTATTTATTTTATTTTATTTTATTGTTGTAGAGATGGGGTCTTGCTGTGATGCCCAGGCAGGTCTCAAACTCCTGGCCTCAAGTGATCCTCCTTCCTCAGCCTCCCAAAGCACTGGGATTACTTTTACTTTTACAAATGTATTGTTTATATGAAATTCAAATGTAATGGAGCATCCTGTATTTTATTTGCTAAATCTGACAGCCTTATCTGAGGGTATCACGGGGATTAAAGAAAATGATTCCAAGGGCCTGTCAGAGGCATGCACACAGTAGGTGCCATGTTTTCTAAGCGACAGCACTTAGGAAACAACAGGAAACCATTAACATTCCTTGAGCAAGAGCACGACACAGCCATCCATCTCACAGGGTCTAAATTTAGCTGTGGCCAAAAACAATTATTTGAGATTTCTTAACATGCCTAGAAGTAGAAAGTCGAAGTCATTTAAAATATATCACGTAAGTAGCTTTCAATTATAACTTTATCTTTTCCAGGTTCCGCCCCAGCAACTTTGTAATCTAGCGTGTTTGAAGTGTCTAAAGACTCCCAGCATAATGAATGGAGGTAATCATAGTCTTTCCCAGAATGCCTCAGCTTTGATGATATAGTGTGGTCGCCGCGTGGTCTGACTCGAATGACAATTGACTAACTCATGTTTCTGCTCAATTAACTTCCAGCCCTCGGTAGCAGAGCTGGGGTTTTCAGCTCTGTCTCCTGGCAAGTCCCCTCCCACCGATAGCCTCAATCTCCAACCAAGGCTCTCCTCGAAGAATGGGATACATTTATCTTTCATAGCTGACTCCTGGGAGCAAATGAAAAAGTTAATAAATTAGTAGAGGAAATCATATGAAACTTAACCAAGGTGTACTTTTCTCTAGGATTGCTAAAGAATCAGATGGGGGCCGGACGCGGTGGCTCACCCCTGTAATCCCAGCACTTTGGGAGGCCGAGGCAGGTGGATCACAAGGTCAGGAGATCCAGACCAGCCTGGCCAACACGGTGAAACCCTGTCTCTACTAAAAATACAAAAATTAGCCAGGCATGGTGGCACGTGTCTGTAATCCCAGCTACTCAGGGCAGACTCTGCCAAGTCAGATGGACTCCAGTTTCTTCTTCCTGCTTGAACAACTAGAGGCAGGATTGAACAACTAGAGGCAAAATCTCTCAAATTTTCCTACAGCCAGATGTGTCTGTGGGACTCAGCTCTAACCTATGGGTTGTAGTTGAAAGTGACATGTGCAACTCTCAGGTCACTTGTTGAGGATGGTACCCACTAGTCCGGGCTCCTGGGTGAGGTCATAAGACAGAAGCCTGGAAATAAATTTGAGAGAATAAACTTCTGGCCAGGCGCAGTGGCTCACACCTGTAATCCTAGCACTTCTGGCCAGGCACAGTGGCTCACACCTGTAATCCTAGCACTGAGATGCCAAAGCGGATCACTTGAGCTCAGGAGTTTGAGACTAGCCTGGGCACTATGGTGAAACCTTGTCTGTACAAAACAATAAAAAAAAAAAAAAATTTAGTCAGGCGTGGTGGTGTGCACCTGTAATCCCAGGCACTCAGGAGGCTGAGGTGGGAGGATTACTTGAATCTGGGAAGTGGAGGCTGCAGTGAGTTATGACAGCACCACTATACTCCAGCCTGGACAACAGAGCAAGACCATGTCTCAAAAAAAAAAAAAAAAAAAAAAAAAAAAGAATAAACTTCTGTGTTCTTAAAGTCACTAAATGTCATTGGGTCACCTTGTTACATTGGCCTAGCCTTTACTCCTCATAGCTCAGTTAATCTACAGAGCTCAATTTTCTCAGATCAGTTATGCTTAGGATGAACTCCAGCACCATCTAGACCAAGCCCTACAGGGCTGTTATAGGAGGAATTGTGTTTTCTGGAATATTCCTATGGTGAAGCCCTAACCCCCAGGACCTCAGGATAGGACAGTATTTGTGTTGCCAGTGGGTCGGTTCAGATTCTTGACTTCACCTCACAAAAGAATTTGAGAACAAGACCAAAGTCAAAGTCGGCAAGAGAGTTTCTTGCAACGTGAAAGTTCCCTCTGACAGCTGATGAGAGTGGGCCCCGCAAAGGCGAGACAGCACTGACTGACATGGGGAAATCCCTTCATGGGAGGCTTACAAGGTTATTCATGAAGGGGCAGGAACAGGCATTGCCGTGAAGCATGTTTTAGGTGGTCCCCTGGATGCACATGTGCTATTGTTGTACATGCTAGTACATACATCACGTCTCATTTGCATCTTAACTCTCCATCTGGGGCGTGTTTGTTGCTATTATAACAAGCATAGATCAGCCCAAGGACACTGAGCATGGGTTTCTGTGCTTGCGTGAATTTGGGGATTTTCAGCCGGGCTCGGTGGCTCATTCCCGTAATCCCAGCACTTTGGGAGGCCGAGGCAGGTGGATCACCTGAGGTCAGGCGTTCAAGACCAGCCTGGCCAACATAGTGAGACCCCATCACTACTCAAAATATAAAAATTAGCCAGGCGTGATGGTGAGTGCCTGTAATCCCAGCTACTTGGGAGACTGAGGTGGGAGAATAATTTGAACCCAAGAGGTGGAGGTTGCAGTGAGCTGAGATCACGCCATTGCAATCCAGTCTGGGCAACAGAGCGAGACTCTGTCCCTAAATAAATAAATAAATAAATTCGAGGATTTTCCCCTCTGCCCTTCTCCCTCCTTGTTGCAGGATGTTCTAGCTATCACCCCTTGAGATCCCAACATTGCTGGGATCTGAGCCCAGGCTGCAGTTTGCACACTGTCAGGTGGTTTGTTCCCTCCTCCTATTTGGCAAGTTTTTTTTCTCCTTTAAGGGAGTCTATCGCCAGTCTATCTAACCTATCTCATTTGGACACAGGCTCTTTAAAGAGGTGATTAAGTTAAAAGGAGGCTGTTAGGGTGGATCTTTACCCAAGAGGACTGGTGTCCTCCTACGAAGACACAGACACACATAGAGGAAAGGCCAGGTGAGGACATGCGGAGAAGACAGCCATCCACAAGCCAGGGAGAGAGGCCTCAGGAGAAACCAGCCCTGCTGGCACCTTGATCTTGAACTTCCAGCCTCCAGAACAGTGAGAAAGTAAATTGTTGGTGAAGCTGCCCAGGCTGTGGTACTTTGTGATGGCAGCCAAGTGGATGAATACAAGGACACCGTATGACGCAGTTTCTGCCAGTGGGGCACCCCTGCTGTCCCTGCAGCTGCCTGCTTTCCAGAAGGTCCCACCTGGCCCACAGCTCTATAGTGAGTGCCCCACCACCACTCCCCTTCCACCTCTGTTTATTTCCTTCCTGGCATCAGTCACACTCTGTGATTCTATTGTTATTTATCCTTGTACTCACTCACTGGTGCCCTCTGTCACCATGAGGGTCTCCTGGTAGCAGCAGGGGTGCTCAAGGACAGGTGTCAAGATAACGAGTTACTGGTGATTTAGATTCAAATATGTATAAATATGTCTAGAGAACTACAATGGCTCAACTGAAGGCAACTTCTGGGGGAGCAGAGAGATTTCAGGGCCAGACAGAAATGTCGTTCCTGAAGAAGAGCTGTGTGGTGGTTAATTCTATGTGTCAACTTGACTGGGCCACAGGACACCCAGATATTTGGTTAAATATTACTCTGGGTGTTTCTGTGAAGATGTTTCTGGAAGAGATGAACATTTGAGTCAGGAGACCGAGTGGAGTGGACAGCCCTCCCCAGTGTGGATGGCATCATCCAATCCACCGAGGGTCTCAGTGGAACACAAAGTAGGAAAGAGAGAATCTCTCTCTCTCTCTGTCTCTCTCTCTCTCTCGCTTGCTTTCGCTCTCTCTGCCTGACCACTTGAGCTGGAACATGAGTCTTCTCCAGCCACTGGACTAGAGTTTACAGGATTTACACCATCAGCTCTCCTGCTTCTCAAACCTTCAGACTTGTACTAGAACTAAACCATCAGCTCTCCTGGGTCTTTATCTTGCCAACCACAGATCCTGTGACTTCTTAGTTTCCCTAGTTGCGTAAGCTAATTCCAATCAATCAGTCTCTGACTCCTCAGAAACCTCATTCCGTTGCTCTGGAGAAACTAGCGAATACAAGTTTAGACAAGATGAGTTGAACTTGGCACAGGTACAGAACTAAAGGGTGGAGAGGAGTGGTGGGACTTCTCCTCAAGTCCAGCTGAAGTGGGCCACCTGGGAGAAAGGGGTATGGGTGAACTGCAGAATTGCAGTTGCATTTGCTCTCACCCCTTGAGATCCCAACAGCATTGCTAGGAGACCCTCCTGTTAGTCTTCTTTCACAGACAACACAAGGCACGTGTAAAACTGAGGCCTGGGAGAAGTACTGCTTTGATCTGAGAAAGATGGTGGAACAGCCAGCCAGGCAGAGCTCTGAGCGGCAGGCTCCAGCCCAGGGCTACAGGACTGGAAGTCACAGTCCAGCACGGGCGGGAAGCCTCTCCACTCATGTGAAAGCCCCAAGACACTCACTGGGAATTCCCAGAAAGACCTGAAGGAAAGGGGACTTATGAAGGGGAAGCCAACAAGTGTAGGTTAATGAGGTGTAAGTATTTTTTTTTTTTTTTTTTAAGATGGACTCTCGCTCTGTTGCCCAGTCTAGAGTACAGTGGTGAGATCTCAGCTCACTGCAACCTCTGCCTCCCAGGTTCAAGCAATTCTCCTGCCTCAGCCTCCGGAGTAGCTGGGACTACAGGCGTGCACCACCATGCCCAGTTAATTTTTGTATTTTCAGTGGAGATGAGCTTTCACCATGTTAGCCAGGCTGGTCTTAAACTGACCTCAGGTGATCCGCCCACCTTGGCCTCCCGGAGTGCTGGGATTACAGGTGTGAGCCACCGCAGCTGATCGAGGTGTAGGTATTAATGCTGATGAGATCCCCTGGCGTTTGGAGGCTGGTGAGCTTCTGTATGTGTTTGCATGATATTGGTGATGTAAAATTTTGCAGTCACTTGAATGCATACCCACAAGGGTGATGGTGTAGAATCATAAAACCTAAGAGCTGGAATCCTTGGGGAAGAAAAAGGGAGAGAAGAAACATTCACTGAGAATCTTCTACAGAGTGTCCTGATGGAAAGAGATGTGTTGACCTTTAGGTGGTGATAATTCATATCAGCTGCCACCATCACATCATGGGTAATGTCATGCCGGTGGTACATATTTTGAACAGTTGATGCCTTAAGGTAATCAAACCAAGCATTAGGGCAGGGCATAGTGGCTTGTGTCTGTAATCCCAATGCTTTGGGAAGCTAAGGCAGAAGGAACACGTGAGGCCAGGAGTCTGAGACCAGCCTGGGCAACATAGCAAGACCCCATCTCTACAAAAAAATAAAATATTGGCCAGGCATGGTAGCACACACCTATAGTCTCAGCTACTCCAGAAGCTGAAGCAGGAGGATGTTTTGAGCCCAGGAGTTCCAGGTTATAGTGAATTATGACTGGGCCACTGCACTACAGCCTGGGTGACACAGCAAGATGCTGTCTCAAAAAAAAAAAAAGAAAGAAAGAAAGAAAAACAAACAAAATAAACAAGCACTAGTTAGCATTAGCACACTCTGGTCAAAATATTTTTTAAGTTATAAATTTGTGTGTCTTTAAATTGCTTATTTAGATATTATTATAACCATTTGTGTAATTCAAGAAATTTATATTTACTTTAATCCTCACACTAAACCTGTTTGGTTCCTTGGTCCCAATTAAGAGACGAAGCAACTGAGACTCGGGAAAATGAATGTTTACCCAAAGCCACGTTGCTGGTGAGGGCAGAACGGAGATTAAACCAGGACTGGCTGACTCCGGAAGTCTTTCCACTCCACCACGCAGCTTCCTTAAAGATCACCCAGCCCCACCTTCTCATTCTACTGATGACAAAACTAAGATCCCAAAAAGTAGGTGACTCCGTTGTATAACATGGCCAGTGAGTGCTGAAGCTAGTTGTAAAGCTCAAATCACCAGTTCAATTATTTGTCTCCCGGGGGCTGCGGTACCCACCTTGTAGGATGTCCTCATCCTCCAGTCAGAGACCACAGGAACACACCTGCAGCTGGACAGGTCCGGTTTATCACGCATTGCAGCCAAGGAAAGCACACTCCATCGGGGAGCGTGGAGTGTCCCAGTAAGAAGGTGTTCTAAAGGACTTAGTCAAGGGTTTGGGCATGTGTTAGGTGGTTTGAGGAAGGCGATGCTCCAGATTGGATGCTGTCAGGAAGCAAGGGGAACACTGTGACTCGCTATCTTAATACCTCTTACCTAGGAGGAGGGAAACTGCACTCAGGCTAAAGCTGTAAGTGGCCAAGACACAGTCCCGTTGTCTGGGAGAAAGCTGATTCGTCCTCTATTGCTTTGTAGCAAATGACCACAAACTTAGTGCCCTAAAACACCACCGAAGTGTTCGCTCCATTTCTGAAGATACTACAGGACTGAAGTCTAGCAGTGGCATGGCTGGATTCTCTCTCAGGCTCTCACTGGGCTGGGGCTGCCATTGTCTTCTGGGCCCTGGATCCTTTTCCAGGCACACTGGCTGCTGGCAGAATTCATTTCCTAGCAGCTATGGGACTGATGATGTCCCCATTTTCCTTCTAGCTGAAGGCCAGGGCCTGCTGTCAGCTTCTAGAAGCTCCCTGCAGTTGTTGCTGCTTGGCCTCCGTTAACAGTTCCCAGGATGGAGTTTGCTTTCTTTCAGGCCAGCCCGCGTGTGTCTCTCTAACTTCCTCTTCTGTGGCCAGCTGGAGAAAACTGTGTTTTTAAAGGGCTCATATAATTAGGTCAGGCCCACCTGGATAATTTCCCTTTTTTTTTTTTTTTGCTGCCGCCCAGTGGCTCATTACAGCTCACTGCAGCCTCAACCTTGCTGGACTCAGGTGATCCTCCCACTTCAGCCTACCCAGTAGCTGGGACTACAGGCAAGTGCCACCATGCCTGGCTAGTTTTTTTTTTGTATTCTTTTGCTGCTCAGGCTGGTCTCGGACTTCTGGGCTCAAGCAATCCTCCCGCTCAGCCTCCCAACGTGCTAGGATTACAGGCATGGGCCACCATACCTGGCCTAATTTCCCTGTGTTAAGGTCAATTGATTTGGGATGTTAATTATATCTGTCAATTCCCTTCACAGCAGTAGCTAGAGTAATGTTTGCTAAGTAACTAGGGGTAGGTGCGGGTACACCAGGGGCCAGGAATCTTGCGGGCAGCTTACAATTCTACCTACCACAGGGGTATGCCTGGTATTCTGTGACTTGGGCAATGTTCCTGTATCATCTATGTTCCAGCATGATTAGGGAGGGGTCTTGTTTTTGTCTTAATCTGTAGTGGTCCCAGCGTGACCTTATTTGATGTTGATGCTGTATGAAATTTGTTGTTCAACAGGCCTTGCTGACAGTCCCAAGCCAGCTCTCGGATGTCAGGGACTGCTTTCTCCTTCTCACGGGAAAGATGCCAGTGACATTTGTAGGAAAAATGGGCAGAGACAGTGTTGCAGGACTTTTCCTTAGTTCAGCTAAAGATGGGGTTCTTTGTCCCATGGCCATGAAAATTCAGGCTTGCAGACAATTTGAATGGTGAGTAAGGCAGGGTTTTATTGGGTGAAAAGGAGAAAAAAAAAGGAGGTGGGGAACAGGGACTGTGCAAGGCCAGAGTCCCTGCTAGAACACTTCCTGATGCAACTTGAATTCCAGGTTCTACACAGGAAGAGGAGGGACCAGGCTCCTCCCTGCTGCAAATGGATCAAACTTCCCAAATCTCCACCCCAGTGGGCAGACTGGTTGGATTTTCTCCAGGAACCGTCTCCCACCTGGCTGTCTCAACAGGAAGAGCAGTTCCCAGGAGAGAAAACCCAGGTAGCTAACAGACACATGAAAAGATGTGCAATGTCTCTGGCAATGGGCAAAATACAAAGTAAAACAACAATGAGATGTTCTCATGAGAGGTGAGGCCAATTGGACGTCCTGGGTTGAGTGGGGACTTTGAGAACTTTTCTACCTTACAAGAGGATTGTAAAATGCACCAATCAGTGCTCTGTAAAAATGCACCAATCAGCACTCTGTAGCTAGCAAGGGCATTGTAAAATGCACCAATCAGCGCTCCGTAAAACGCACCCATCAGTAGGATCCTAAAAGTAGCCAATCGCAGGGAGGATTGAAAAAATCGCACTCTGATAGGACAAAAATGGAACATGAGTGGGGACAAATAAGGGGAATAAAAGCTGGCAACCCCAGCCAGCAGCAGCAACCTTCGTGGGTCCCCTTCCACGCTGTGGAAGCTTTGTTCTTTCACTCTTCACAATAAACCTTGCTACCGCTCACTCTTTGGGTCTGTGCCATCTTTAAGGGATGTAATATTCACTGTGAAGGTCCACGGCTTCATTCTTGAAGTCAGCGAGACCACCGGAAGGAACCACCTCTGGACACACTCAGACCCATCAGATTGGCAAAACATCAAAACATTCATCAGGCAAAGCTTGGGAAAGATGAAGAGAAACAGGAAATCCCATACTGCATATCAGAGTATAAATTCGCAGGACTTTGCAAAGCAAGTTGGCAACATCCAGTTCAGCTGCAAATGTGCATACTCTGATCTGCCAGTTTAAAATCTGTAAATGGCCTGAAGAAATTATTACATATAAGCCTAAAAAGACATGTACAAGAATGTTGATTGTACATAACAGAAACAGAACAAAACAAGTCCCCCCAAATGGAAATAACCTAATGCCCACCTCAGAAGAATGGATAAGTCAACTGTGTTATATTCAGACATTGGAACACCATATGGCATTTTAAAATGAAAGAACGAGAGCTACATCTATCAACTTTGAATAAATCCCAGAAAGAACGTCGAGAAAAAAACCCAAAAAGCAAAAACAAAAAAACACCAAGATACAGTGGGACATATTTACAACAAAGATACCATTTATATAAATTTTTTAAACAGGCAAAACACTGCTTTATAATTTTTATGGATATACAGCCTATGTGGCAAAAATACTAAAAGGTGAATGGAAATGATGAAGGCTGAATTCATGAGAATGATCCCCTCTGGCGGGAGAGGGAGGGAGAGGAAAAGATCCAAGAAGGGTATACAGGAGGCCTCAATTGTATCTGTCTTGTGTAATTTCTTTTCAAGAATTCTCTGGCAAATATGGCTTAATAGTAAGATTTGATGAAGCGGCCAGGCATGGTGGCTCAAGCCTGTAATCCCAGCACTTTGGGAGGCTGAGACGGGCGGATCACGAGGTCAGGAGATCGAGACCATCCTGGTTAACATGGTGAAACCCCATCTCTACTAAAAAATACAAAAAACTAGCCGGGCGACGTGGCGGACACCAGTAGTCCCAGCTACTCAGGAGGCTGAGGCAGGAGAATGGCGTGAACCCGGGAGGCGGAGCTTGCAGTGAGCTGAGATCCGGCCACTGCACTCCAGCCTGGGGGACAGAGTGAGACTCCGTCTCAAAAAAAAAAAAAAAAAAAAAAAAGATTTGATGAAGCTGGATAATGGGTATGTGAGTTTTTATTCTTTATTCTTATCTGTATGTTTCAAACATTTATTGCTTTATTCTTTACTTTTATCTGTATGTTTCAAACATTTATTGCTTCAAGCAATAAATTTCCTCTTTGATTTGAGTGGGAAAAGGCAAGTTCATTTTTCTAAGCAGGGACAATAGAAACAGCAATGAGGGAACCAGAATAAGTAGGCTGGAAACTGCAGAACTGGGTTGCAGCCTGGGCAACATAGCAATACCCCACCTCTACAAATAATTTTGAAAATTAGCTGGATGTGGCGGTGTGTGCCTGTGATCCCAGCTACTCTAGAGGCTGAGGCAGGAGGATCACCTGAGCCCAGGACATCAAGATCATGCCACTGCACTCAAGCCAGGGTGACAGAGTGACATCCTGTCTCAAAAAAAGAAAAAAAGAAAAAAGAACTGGGATGGCAGAAAGAGGGAAGAAAAAGGATCTAGAATGTTTTCAGGTTCTGAAAGGACACATCCCACCCCCAATCTAATTCTGGACTCCCATAAACCCTATGTTTTTATCTATCACTACTCTTTCCATATCCAATAGAAATCTTCTGTTTTCAGTACTCACAGCATCACCCCATCATTTTGCTTATATCTATTTTGTCATATGTTTATATAATTGATACATGTTTGAAATGCTTGTTCCCCGGTGCTGCAAAGAAATAGCACTTGAACATGAATTTAATTTTCTCAGCAAGGCCATCTTTACTTTCTGCAGAAAGGGTACACTCACCAGCAGTTTTGCCATGAGAGTACACTGAACAAAGGAGACAGGGTTATTTATAACCTGACACATCCACCCTACTGCTGTGTCCGGCTTCCACTGGCTAGAATGGGACCTCACATTCTGTATTTGTCCTGATTGGCTAGCAATTGGAACTTTTTTAAAGAGGCAAAGGCAGAGGAGAACAAAGGGAGGAGGGTGTTGGGAACAGGCTCCCCAAAATCTGGCCATAAGCTGGCCCCAAAACTGACCATAAACAAAATCTCTGCAGCACTGTGACATGTTCGTGATGGCCATAACGCCCACACTGAAAGGTTGTGGGTTTACCAGAATGAGGGCAAGGAACACCTGGCCCGCCCAGGGCGGAAAACCGCTTAAAGGCATTCTTAAACCATAAACAATAGCGTGAGCGATCTGTGCCTTAAGGACATTCTCCTGCTGCAGATAACTAGCCAGACCCATCCCTTGATTTTGGCCCATCCCTTCGTTTCCCATAACGGATACTTTTAGTTGATCTAATATCTATAGAAACAATGCTAATGACTGGTTTGCTGTTAATAAATACATGGGTAAATCTCTGTTCAGGGCTCTCAGCTTTGAAGTCTGGGAGACCCCTGATTTCCCACTTCACACCTCTATATTTCCATGTGTGTGTCTTTAATTCCTCTAGCACCACTGGGTTAGGGTCTCCCCGACCGAGCTGGTCTTGGCAGGAGGGAGTAACTTGTGGAATGCTGAGAAAGATAAAAAGGTAAAAACACCTTCAGATAAGGAAGAGGAATAGGCTATGACCTAATGCTTGCTTGGACCAGTAAAAGCATGCCAGGGCAAATATTTAGGCTACATTGTGGGACACAAAGAACACAAAGCGCATTGATTTCTTTATTATGGCTAGCAGATATCTAAGAATGTTAGCACAGATCTCTGAATAAAATTTGCTTCTAAGAGAAGTTACTATTTATTCTTAATTAGATGGGAGGAAAGTCTCTTTGAAGAGGAACCTCTACTTTACTTTTTACGTACACAAAGTTGGTTATCTCAGAGTGGCCAGGATTTCAGATGATGTCTACTTTCTTTATTAGGTACTTTTAGTAGCATTGGAATGCTTACAAGGTAAGAAAATTAAATTTCCAAACAAAGAATGAATTCTTTTACAGACGAAATTCTTTTCTCTGTCCTGTGTGTCTGTCTGCCTATCCCAGAATGAAACATCCTTGAAGGCAGGAAGCACATCTCATCCAGATTATTTCCTCCTCTGAGCCTAGCCCTGCCCTGGCTCACAGCAGATGATTGGCATCTGCTGAATGAATGATGGGTGAATGAATGATGGGTCCTTCAGAAGAAAGGCTAATGTAGTGAGGAAGGAGGTGATCAGGCAGGAGGGAGGGACCAATAATCAGAATCCTCACTGGGCTTTGCTGCCATAAAACTCAAACGTGCTCAGGGGTCTCACAGACTTCAGAGCTGAGAGCCCTGAACAGAGATTTACCCATGTGTTTATTAACAGCAAACCAGTCATTAGCATTGTTTCTATAGATATTAGATTAACTAAAAGTATCTGTTATGGGAAAAGAAGGAATGGGCCAAAATAAAGGGATGGGTCTGGCTAGTTATCTGCAGCAGGAGAATGTCCTTAAGGCACAGATCGCTCATGCTATTGTTTGTGGTTTTGTGCTCTAAGATGGGAAAAGACTACTATAACTTATTTAAAGGTGTAAAAAACAAGTAAACGAAATAAACAATGGCGCCCCACTGAGCCACATGGCTTTCACAGACACAGAGTCTTAGAATAGAATGCAATCTTAAAGACACCTTGCCCTATTGTTTACTTAATGCCAGAGTCCTTCCAACAACTTTCCCAATGAACTCTTGCCCCTTGCCGACATTAGCCTCCCTCAGGTGTGGCCATTCTATCTTTGGCTGGCTCTGTTGGAAATTTCTTTTTGATAAGGTGAAATCCTGTACTCTCCATCCAGATCCTACTTCTTGGGGCCATTGAATGGAAGATGAACATCTTTGGAGCTTTCATTCAGATCTAAGATGGGACAAGGCACATTCCTGTAAACCCCTGTGCTTTCCAGTTTAATAAAATAGCCCCGGTCCCCAGAATGGAGAGGGTGTCTGAGGCCAAGGAGCTAATGGAGGAGACTCCCTGGGCCTGGAGATGCAAGGCCTGGAGGTGCCAGGGCAGAGCCTTCCATCTGGAGAGCTGAGCACCTCTCCCCCTCTGCAGGCCCCAACCGAAGATTCCAGAGGCCCAAGGAGAGAGGGTAAACAAAGGAGGCTGACCTGGCTCTCTGACAATTCTTTGAGCTTCCAGGTCCTCCTCTAAGTGCTTTCATTTAGTCTTCACTGAACTCTACGAGGTAAGGACTATTATCCCTCTTGAAGGGATGAGGAGGCAGACACAGAGGTTGCAGCCTGTGCTCTGAGCCACTCAGCCATGCAGCCTCCCTTCATGTCCTGATGACCAGAACAAGGAAGACAGCTGTGGCCCAGGGCTGGAAGGCAGGGTACAGGACCGTACCACACCTTTCCAGTGTGGTGGGACAGAGCCCCGGAGGAGGTGTGAACCACACACTTGGCAGTGCTAGACCTGCTGGTGAGAAGCAACAAGCGCCCATCAAAGCCTGTAGGACATGCATCGGGGGCAGGGTCACCTCCAAAGGGAAGGGGGAAATCTGTCTACACTCTGGATAGGCTGCATCTACACGATGCACACATGAGTAGGAGGGTTTGTGTGTGTATTGTATAGATGTACTCTTAATCCAGATTATCTCTGGCATTAACACTTAACTGGAGCAAGGAGGATCGCTTGAGGCCAGGAGTTCAAGACCAGCCTGGTCAACAAAGAAGACCCCCATCTCTGCAAAAAGTGTAAAAATCAACCAGGTGAGGTGGTACACACCTGTAGTCCCAGCTACTTGGGAGGCTGAGGCAGGAGGATCGCTTGAGCCCAGGAGGTCGATGCTGCAATGAGTTGTGATCGTGCCACTGCACTTCAGCCTGGGTGATAGAGTGACACCGTGTCTCAAAAAAACAAAAGAAAAGAAAAGAAAAAACTAGAGAAACATATCTAGTTGTGAACTAGCAGCCAAACCTTCTGAGCCTGAGTCCACAGTGCTTGTCATCACTGACCCAAAAAATTAAAAATTTTCTGAAACCCAGATAAGAAGCTGGAACTCTTCCTTGCTACCTTGAACTCGCGCTGTCTGCTCACTTCAAACGGCCTTACAACCCCACTATTTCACCGTTCAATGCCTCGGTCTACACCTTTGTCGGTTTAGAGGTGCAGATTAATTCCACAAGCTTGAGTAAATTCAGTCCTCGTTCCACAACCCCAATGTGGCGAGTACAGGCCAGATGAGGGGCCACACAGATCTTGAACCATTTTTTTTCTGTTATTTTTCTTTTTGATACCATCTGCAGGGACATGTGAAAAGCTATAACTGCTTGAGTGAGGATTTTTCTGTCTACTGAACTGCTCTCTGAAATCCCAAAGGATAGCCATCTCTGAACAGCAATGTCATATTGCGCCCCCTCCTTGGGATTTACTTCCCTGAAAGTAACTGTCTCAACCACAGCCTAGCATCATCTCAAAGGCAAAGATAATTCAGCATAGTCCCGGCCTCATCTCCCTCTAGGTGTCTGGTAGAAGTGAGAGAACCATCCCGCATGCAGAAGAAAATGGATGGCCACTCCCCTTCACTTTCTCCTGGCAAGCTCTACTCAAGACAAAGTGGGTTCCTGCAGAAAAACAGGGAAGAAGTCATAGCTTGAGTCCAAGTGACCATTTCAACAGAGAGAGGCTTCCTATTGGTCCCCAACCAATGGGCCCCAGAAAACATTCAAAGAAACATCAGAGGGCTACCCTCTTTGGTACAAATGGGATTTTTAAAAGGCCACCACTTTAGTCATCGCCCTCAGGCAAGCAGATGTTGGAGGCTCTGGAAAAGGGAAAAGCTGGGCAAATCGAATGCCTAATAGGGCTTGCTTCCAGTGCGGTCTACAAGGTCACTTTAAAAAAGATTGTCCAAGTAGAAATAAGCCACCCCCTAGTCCATGCCTCTTATGTCAAGCGAACCACTGGAAGGCCCACTGCCCCAGGGGACGAAGGTCCTCTGAGTCAGAAGCCACTAACCAGATGATCCAGCAGCAGGACTGAGGGTGCCCAGGGCAAGCGCCAGCCCATGCCATCACCCTCACAGAGCCCCGGGTATGCTTGACCATTGAGACCCAGGAGGTTAACTATCTCCTGGACACTGGTGCGGCCTTCTCAGTCTTACTCTCCTGTCCCGGACAACTGTCCTCCAGATCTGTCACTATCCGAGGGGTCCTAGGACAGCCAGTCACTAGATACTTCTCCCAGCCACAAAGCTGTGACTGGGGAACATTACTCTTTTCATATGCTTTTCTAATTTTGCCTGAAAGCCCCACTCCCTTGTTAGGGAGAGACATTCTAGCAAAAGCAGGGGCCATTATATACCTGAACATAGAAGAAGGAACACCCGTTTGTTGTCCCCTGCTTGAGGAAGGAATTAATCCTGAAGTCTGGGCAACAGAAGGACAATATGGACAAGCAAAGAATGCCCATCCTGTTCAAGTTAAACTAAAGGATTCCACCTCCTTTCCCTACTAAATGCAGTACCTGCTTAGACCCGAGGCCCAACAAGGACTCCAAAAGATTGTTAAGGACCTAAAAGCCCAAGGCCTAGTAAAACCATGCAATAGCCCCTGCAGTACTCCAATTTTAGGAGTACAGAAACCCAACAGACATTGGAGGTTAGTGCAAGATCTCAGGATTATCAGTGAGACTGTTGTTCCTCTATACCCAGCTGTACCCATACTCTGCTTTCCCAAATACCAGAGGAAGCAGAGTGGTTTACAGTCCTGGACCTTAAGGATGCCTTTTTCTGCATCCCTGTGCATCTTGACTCTCAATTCTTGTTTGCCTTTGAAGATCCTTTGAACCCAACGTCTCAACTCACCTGGGCTGTTTTACTGCAAGGGTTCAGGGATAGCCCCCACCTATTTGGCCAGGCATTAGCCCAAGACTTGAGCCAATTCTCATACCTGGACACTCTTTCCTTCGGTATGTGGATGATTTACTTTTAGCCACCCGTTCAGAAACCTTGTACCATCAAGCCACCCTAGCGCTCTTAAATTTCCTTACTACCTGTGACTACAAGGTTTCCAAACCAAAGGCTCAGCTCTACTTACAGCAGGTTAAATACTTAGGGCTAAAATTATCCAAAGGCACCAGGGCCCTCAGTGAGGAAAGTATCCAGCCTATACTGGCTTATCCTCATCCCTAAACCCTAAAGCAACTAAGAGGGTTCCTTGGCATAACAGGTTTCTGCCAAATATGGATTCCCAGGTATGGCGAGATAGCCACGCCATTATATACTCTAATTAAGGAAACTCAGAAAGCTAATACCCATTTAGTGAGATGGACACCTGAAGCAGAAGCGGCTTTCCAGGCCCTAAAGTAGGTCCTAACCCAAGCCCCAGTGTTAAGCTTGCCAACGGGGCAAGACTGTTTTTTATGTGTCACAGAAAAAAACAGGAATAGCTCTAGGAGTCCTTACACAGGTCCGAGGGACGAGCTTGCAACCCATGGCACAACTGAGTAAGGAAATTGATGTAGTGGCAAAGGATTGGCCTCATTGTGTATGGGTAGTGGCGGCAGTAGCAGGCTTAGTATCTGAAGCAGTTAAAATAATACAGGGACAAGATCTTACTGTGTGGACATTTCATGATGTGAACGGCATACTCACTGCTAAAGGAGACTTGTGGCTGTCAGACAACCATTTACTTAAATATCAGGCTCTATTGCTTGAAGGATCAGTGCTGCAACTGCACACTTGTGCCAACTCTTAACCCAGCCACATTTCTTCCAGACAATGAAGAAAAGATAGAACATAACTGTCAACAAGTAATTACTCAAACCTACGCCACTTGAAGGGACCTTTTAGAGGTTCCCTTGACAGATCCCGACCTCAACTTATATTTGATGGAAGTTCCTTTGTAGAAAAAGGACTTCAAAAAGCGGGGTATGCGGTGGTCAGCGATAATGGAATACTTGAAAGTAATCCCCTCACTCCAGGAACTAGTGTTCAGCTGGCAAAACTAATAGCCCTCACTTGGGCACTAGAACTAGAAGAAGGAAAAAGGGTAAATATATATACAGACTCTAAGTATGCTTACCTAGTCCTCCATACCCATGCAGCAACATGGAGAGAAAGGGAATTCCCAACTTCTGAGGGAACGCCTATGAAACATCAGGAAGCCATTAGGAGATTCTTATTGGCTGTACAGAAACCTAAAGAGGTGGCAGTCTTACACTGCCAGGTCATCAGAAAGGAAAGCAAAGGGAAATAGAAGGGAACTGCCAAGCGGATATTGAAGCCAAAAGAGCCGCAAGGCAGGACCCTCCATTAGAAATGCTTATAGAAGGACCCCTAGTATGGGGTAATCCCCTCCAGAAAACCAAGCCCCAGTACTCAGAAGAAGAAATAGAATGGGGAACCTCACGAGGACATAGTTTCCTCTCCTCAGGATGGCTAGCCACCGAAGAAGGAAAAATACTTTTGCCTGCAGGTAGCCAATGGAAATTACTTAAAACCCTTCACCAAACCTTTCACTTAGACATGATAGCACCCATCAGATGGTCAAATTATAATTTACTGGACCAGGCCTTTTCAAAACTATCAAGCAGATAGTCCGGGCCTGTAAAGTGTGCCAAAGAAACAATCCCCTGCACTGCAGGCCATACATTTCAATCCCTGTATCTTTAACCTCCTTGTTAAGTTTGTCTCTTCCAGAATTGAAGCTGTAAAACTACAAATCATTCTTCAAATGGAGCCCCAGATGCAGTCCCTGACTAAGATCTACTGTGGACCCCTGGTCGGGCCTGTTAGCCCATGCTTTGATGTTAATGACATCGAAGGCACCCCTCCTGAGGAAATCTCAACTGTACCACCCTTAGTGTGCCCCAATTCAGCAGGAAGCAGTTAGAGCGGTCGTCGGCCAACCTCCCCAATAGCACTGGGGTTTTCCTGTTGAGAGTGGGGACTGAGAGACAGGACTAGCTGGATTTCCTAGGCTGGCTAAGAATCCCTAAGCCTAGCTGAGAAGGTGACCACTTCCACCTTTAAACACGGGGCTTGCAACTTAACTCACATCCAACCAGGTAGTAAAGAGAGCTCACTAAAATGCTAATTAGGCAAAAATAGGAGGTAAAGAAATAGCCAATCATCTATTGCATGAGAGCACAGCGGGAGGGACTAGGATTGGGATACAAACCCAGGCATTTGAGCCAGCAATGGCTACCCTCTTTGGGTCCCCTCCCTTTGTATGGGAGCTCTGTTTTCACTCTATTAAATCTTGCAACTGCAAAAAAAAAAAAAAAAAAAAAAAAAGATACAAACAAACAAAAAATCAGATAAGGAGAGAAAGAAACCAAACTCAGGAAAAAGAGAGAAAAGAGAGCAGCCATCCAAGACAGGAAGAAATTGTGTAGACAGCAGCAGCAAAGGGCTTGGAAGAGGAAGAAGGGGAGAAGAACAAATGACAGAGAAAGCATGGAAGGAAAGAGACCCAGACACAGTAAGTCAGCCAGAGACAGAGAATGGACACAGACATGCAGAGACAAATGCAATGAATACGCAAAACCCAACAGACAACGCAACCTCTGGCAGAGGTCCTTAGTCTTAAAATAATCCAAGCAGATTGCACATTAGTTCAATCATTGTGGAAGACAGTGTGGTGATTCCTCAGAGACCTAAAAACAGAAATACTATTCGACCCAGCAATCCCATTACTGGGTATATACCCAAAGGAATATAAATCATTCTATTATAAAGACACATGCATATATATGTTCACTGCAGCACTATTCACAATACCAAAACATGAAACCAATCTAAATCCCCATCAATAATAGGCTGAATAAAGAAAATGTGGTACATATACACCCTGGAATACTATGCAGCCATAAAAAAGAACAAGAACATGTCCTTTGCAGCAACATGGTTGGAGCTAGAGGGCATTATTTTTAGCAAACTAACGCAGGAAGAGAAAACCAAATGCCCCATGTTCTCACTTATAAGTGAGAGCTAAATGCTGAGAACACATGGACACATAGAAGGGAACAACACACACTGGGCCCTGTCAGAGGGTGAAGGGTGGGAGGAGGGAGAGGATCAGGAAAAATAACTAATGGGTACTAGGCTTAATACCTGGGTGACAAAATAATCTGTACAACAAACCCCCATGACACAAGCTTACCTGTATAACAAACCTGCAAATGTACACCTGAACTTAAAATAAAAGTTAAATAAAATAAAATCACCCAAACAATTAGTCAAAATTTGGGGCGGTAAGTATGGGGTTCATTGAAGGGATCGTCTTTTGAGGGGAGACTGCAGGCGAGGATCTCCAGGATATAACTGCATCCACTCTATGTCCCCAGTAAGATAAAAATCCCCTGTGTAAAAGCCTGAATATAGAGCCCCCAGGCTCATGCATGCAAATGAATCTTGTACAATTTGTGCCCTTGAGGAAGAGCAGACTTATTTGCTACAGGTAGGTAATGTCAGATGTTTTTTCCCATTCACCTTCTTTTCCTCCTACCCGGTGAGCCTGTACACAGAACAGTCTGGAAGCTCTCAACAGGTACTGTCAGGCATGGAGCCATCCCTAAAGGTGAGGAATGTGGAATAGCCTTAGGAACATTTTTCTCTACAATTGCCAGGTATTTCCTCATATTTTTTGGAATGATTTTGTTTTCCACATCTAAGCTCTGTAGTGCTGTTGGATACAGAGGTCCGTTGCTGGAAGCATCTCACGCTTTTCCCAGCTTGACCATACCTGCTGAAAAGCTCTCATGGGTTGCTAAAAATCCTCTCCCTCAAGGGTCTTCATATATTTATGTACATATATTTATGTACATCGAGGAAGGGTTTTCACAGAAACACTCTGAGGAAGCAGGGCCAATATGAGTGTCTCCATTCTACAAAAGGAAGTGCAGAAATGATTGCCAAAAACTCACTCAAGGTCCTCACAACCCAGCCACAGCACAAACAATACGTGGACTAAGGTCTCCCATCCAGTTCCATCTACTCCTGGCTATATCACCTTGGCTGTATCCCTGGGGTGGCAAAGCTCCTGTCCTCACACACGTTCCCTCCTTTTGCTTCAGCTCTTTCTTGTCTTTAATTGAAGCATTGCAACATTCAAGTCCCCAGGTAGCTTCCACATCCTTCCTTCCTCCCTAGAGACAACCACTATACTGAGTTCAGAACCTGTCGTGCCCATGTATATTTAATAGCTTTTTCTTTTTTTTTTTTTTTTTGAGACCGAGTTTTTGCTCTTGTCACCCAGGCTAGAGTGCAATGGCACAGTCTCAGCTCTCTGCAGCCTCCACCTCCGGGTTCAAGCGATTCTCCTGCCTCAGCCTCCCAAGTAGCTGGGACTACAGGGGTGCGCCACCACACCTGGCTAATTTTTGTATTTTTAGTAGAGGCGGGGTTTCCCCATGTTGGCCAGGCTGGTGTCGAACTCCTGACCTCAGGTGATCCACCTGCCTTGGCCTCCCAAAGTGCTGGCATGACTGGCGTGAGCCACTGAGTCCAGCCTATTTAATAGTTTTTTATTTAAGTATGCACATATAAATACCATAAAGAGCTGTTTTGTAGATTTCAAAACCTTTTATATCATTCTGCAACTTGTTTTTTCTTTCCACGATGGTTTAGAACTTTGTCCATACATTAGCCCTGATTCATTCATTTCAACTGTTACTGTACTCTACACTGTCACCTCTTCTCAACAGCCTTGCTGGAAGTCTGCGCCTTCCTGTCTTTCCTCCCTTCCTCCACAGGATTGAGTGTCAGAATTTGGAGCCAGATGGGCTCAGCAGTCCGTCCTGTGCTTCCGGTGAGCCAATCCCCTGCTACGTTACAGCCACTATTAATTTCCACCAGGGTTTATCCCAAGTGATTGGATTAATGAGAATGTTGATACAGTAATTTCACTGCCGCTTCATAATTAGTTCTCAGTGGCAGTTGTTGTAGTCATGATCCTTCTCAGTAGGAAGAGGTAGAGATAAAACTGGAAATAGAGCTTTTTGAAACTACGTGAAGCAGGAAATTTAAAATGGGACCTGGGTAATTCCTACCCAAAAGACCACTAAGACTTGATAAATAAAACTAAAGTAAAAGTTGTGCTTTGGGCATGTTGGGAGACATATGTAGGAATGTCATTTTCTCAAAATATTCTGATAAGATAATTAAACTAAACCATAATCAACTGAAAACTCTTTCTTTAATATGGAGAATTATATGGCATAAGAGCAGAATAAAGCTGCATATGTTGAACTGCTGGGTTAGGTGGCCATGAGAGCTGCGCATTGTCTGAGCTCACCATTCTAGGGGAGACAGATTGTCAAGCCCGTCCCTCTGATTGCAGCTGCCAGTTTCGTAGCAGTGAGATCCATGTCATTTACCCCTGGAGCTAAGCACATATCTAGTTTTTCCATTTGTAAAATGAATTGTTTAGCGAAGGAAGAAAAGTAGCAACAGTGAAGTTGTATTGGCACATAAGAATTTCCTAAAGGCTGCCCATGAAAAAAAGAATTATACCAAGCTGCCGGAAGGGCTATAGATAAGCTCACACATGGCAGCTACAAACAGGAAGGGAGGAAGCATGTCTACAAATGTTATAACGAAGCCAAGTTCATTCAGCAAACACCAGCCAAGGGCTTTCTAAGCCCAATGCTACAGCCTGAAGAGAAACAGAAAGGGCCTAAAGATAAGGGAAAGGAGGAAATATTTACTGAACATCTACTCTCTAATCTTATTCATGTTGAATTTCATTTTTACCACACAGAGAAGTGGATGCAAGCTCCATTTTGCTCATGAAGATGTTACAGGACCAACAGGTTGGTATACCCATTGCACAGTAACAGACCAACTACACTGAGACAGCAGAGTTTGCAGCAGAGAACGAGTTTAATGATCACAAGGCTCCAAGAAAGGAGATGGAAGGAGACCCTCAAATCCATCACCCTGAGGAGCTCTAGGCTGGAGTTTTTAAGGGGATCATGGAGGGCAAAGGGGAAAATTGAGGTCCTTCATTGGTTAGAGGAAAGGGGATGAAATCATCAGAATATGGAAACTACATTCTTTGGTGAGTCAGTTCCTGTGAGGTCCTTCAGACCAGCTGACGTCAATAGCTTCATTGGTATGCAGAACCTGAAAGAATATCTCAAATGGAAAATGTAACACTTTATAACATTCAAGCTGTTATCTATAGAGCAGTTAAAGGGAACTATAATCTTGCAGGGTCTACGTGATTCTGAGGCAACAGGCACCAAACAGCTATGAGGAAGCAGGTCAGAGAGCAGGCTGTCCTCATGATTAATACTGAGTGTGCTGCAAGCTTGGTTTATCTTCCTTTCTTCCCCTTCCTTCTTCCATGACTAATTTTATAAAGTGTACAGGGATGGCTTCAAAGATGCCAAGACTGAGAAAGGCTGTCTAATGGAGCCACTGCCATTCAGCTAAGCAGCAGCAGACCCAGGATTCATGCCCAGTTCTCTCTGACCTGAATGCCCCCGGCTTCCCAAAGCAAACACGGCATCTCTCCAAAGGAATGGTCCTAGACTTTGAAGAGCTTACAGCCTAACAAAGGAGATCACTTCAGTTTAATTTAAAAAATAACTCATTAGAAAACAACCATGGACAGAGAGATTGAGACTTCAGTACTCCTCATAACCAGGTAAAGTTTAGCCTATGAAATTTTATCTGTTTTCTTCCTACATTCTAGAAAAATACCACCTGAATGTTGTCATTTCTTCTATTTCTGTTTCCTAGGTTGATTTCTTTACACAATCCACCTGACCACATGGATTGAAGTTTGTCATGAACATTGTCACTTTTTGGATCACCCAGGGTCTGAACCTCCTTCCAACGTTTGGGGTGTTCATAATCTTATGAATTTTAGTGAGAGGCAGAGGCTACCTCCCACTACAGGGACCAAAAATGCCAACTGATTACCTTCTTAGTCCCCTTGCTGCTAGAGCATGATCACATGGCCGAGGCTTTGAAACAGGAGTGAGTGAGGCAAGGAAGCAAAGACCACAGATGATTCTGAAGTTTAACGAGATTGAGCCCCTGGAGGAAGAGTGGTATAGTGCTGTGGCGGCAACCTGTGTCCAGAGCCAGGGCTCCTGGTGCTGGTACTGAGGGTGTAGTCTTCAGCAGGACAACAGTTGTGTCCTCCCCAGACCAGCTCTGTACTGGAATGTGCTGGGATTATATCCCTTGGTCCTGGCTCAGTGGCCTCTGAGCCCAGGTCTGCACATCTCTACCCTTCTACTGAGCTAACCAACATTATTTCTTAGACTATTTTAATCGATAATGAAGCTTAACTGTAAAACTTGGACAAATCAGTTAAATCCTGCTTGCCTCCCCATAGAGAGACAACACACTGCTTGGAATTGGTGTTACCATTTGCATGCATCTTTAATACTTTACTATATATTAGGGAACCCTGAGCACTACACGGCAATCATCCTGTATATTCTTAAACTTCATACAAATGGTGTCATACTCTATGTATCCTTCTGAAATTGGCTTTATCTCACTCAACACTATGATTATGGATTATCCCAGGATGATACATGTGGCTATTAGTTCACTCATTTTTACTGCTGTGGCTCTAATAGAATTCCACTGAAAGAAGGTATCACAATTTGTACATTCCCTTATGGGCAGACATATGAGTTATTTCTAATGTTATGTTAATATAAATAATACTGCTGTAGACCCTCTGGTACATAGCTCCTGGTCTTTGTGTGCCAGGGTTCTTAGAGGGTATATTCCTAGAGTAGAATTGATAGGTCCTACCACATGAGCCTCCCCAGGCTTACTAGATACTGCCATATATCTAGTTCTCTAAAGTGGTTGTATCTTATATTGGCTTAACAAGCTCCTTCTGCTTAAATGAGCCAGAGTTCATTTCTATTACTTTTTGTTTGTTTGTTTGTTTGTTTGAGACAGTCTCACACTGTCACCCAGGCTGGAGTGCAGTGGCGCGATCTCCGCTCACTGTAAGCTCTGCCTCCCGGGTTCACGCCATTCTCCTGCCTCAGCCTCCTGAGTAGCTGGGACTACAAGCGCCCGCCACCACACCCGGCTAGTTTGGTGTATTTTTAGTAGAGACGGGGTTTCACTGTGTTAGCCAGAATGGTCTCCATCTCCTGACCTCATGATCCGCCCGCCTCGGCCTCCCAAAGTGCTAGGATTACAGGCGTGAGCCAATGCGCCCGGCCCATTTCTGTTACTTTTAACTAAGAATACAGTCTGATGTTGGGAGACAATTTCCATGGGTTTCTCACCTTTCTACATGTCTTAGAGCTGAGGTTATTACTGTCTTTGTTCCAGGGCATCTTTCCAAGGATTTTGGAGAATGAAAAGCTTTGGAAAACAGAGGTAGGGTCTCAGAAGTAGAAGGCAGGGCATATATATTCTCTGTGCAGAATAACAAAGATAATGTCTCCTTCCAGGGCAAAAGTCAAGTAGGCTTAAAGTTGTCATAAAAGATTCAGGTTACTTAGGCTTGGGATTCCTTTCTTGAAATGAACCCCACTGTGTATGCAGGTATCATCTAAATATCTTCACATCCCTGGGGCTCAAGGAAGCAGTATAAATGATGGTATTCTGGCTATAGTCATTGCAATAAGTAACTGAGTCCTTTTTCTCTGACCCAGGAGCCTCATGCCTTCTGCCAACATCCATGAAACTCTGGCAAGCTGACTTATTAGCTTTCAAGCAGGATAAAATCTCAGACCCTTCACAGTCCTTGAAAAATGACACAGAAAGTAGGGTAGTTTGCGCAATCAACCCTCAGGGAAACTAGGAGGGGGACCTGAGATTGGTTGTCTGAACTGATCAGAGCTTATGACACTTTAAAAAATTAATATTAAAAAATGAGACTTTCGCCATTCATGTGTACACATTAGGAATTCTCCCAGCTCTAAGCAATGGAATATTGATGTTAATAGTGGCTTAAGCAATAAAGACTTAATTATATCATGTAACAAGAACTCTGGAAATAAGAATTGCAGAGCTGGTACAGAAGCCCAGTGAGGCCAAAGGCCCAGGCTCCTTTTTCCTGTTCTGCCCTATCATCCTTAGTTGTCGCCTCATTGTTACAGCTCCAGGCAGCTTGCCTGCATCAAGGTAGGAAGATGAGAGAAAAGCTGGCACCAGTTGCATCTATTCTTTTAATCAGAAAAACAAACCATTGCCCTGAAGGTTTCTGGACTGGGATAAATCCATCACTACTCATGACTTTCAGCTGGGCAAATGCTACCTGCACCCAACACAACCAGTAAACAAGGAAGAAGAGGCCAAAGGAAAGTGGGATGAATGTTCAACAGGGATCCAACAGTGTCTGCCACAGTCTACCCAGAGATCCCCCAACATCCCAATATCTGACCCAGGTGCCATATCCAGCTCAAAGTCCATGATCTTAGGTCCAAATGTGTCTTCTCAAGGTCTAGTTACCTGTAAGCTAAAAAAAACAAAACAACAACAACAAAAAAAACCAAAAAAAAACCATTATTTAATTCACCTGCTCAACAGTATTAAGGAAGTAATAAAATAAGTGAATCAACATTTTTCAGAAAAGAGAAAACTACAAGGCAGTCACCCATCCACAACACGCATGCCATATCCCACTAAAAGTGAGCAGAGCAGACACTCTGATTGGCAGTCTTGAGCTCTTCAGGGTGCCAGGCCAGCAACACCTGGTTCTGCCTTTGAAATGACCCTCTCTGTCCATTGGCCTCTTTGCCCCCTTGTCCTGGACCCTGGAGGTGCTGCCTTGCCCACTGTCCTCCACAGCCCCTCTGAGATAGGAACTGAGGAGGATGCCCTGGAGTTACATGATTTTCACAGTCTTTTTTATTTTTTAGAGGTGGGATCTCACTGTGTTGCCCAGTCTAGTCTCAAACTCCTGGGCTCAAGCCATTCTTCCACCTCAGCCTCCCGAGTAACTGGGGTTACAGGCACACACCACTATTCTTGGCACAGCCTTTTTTTTTTTTTCCTGGTACATTGTTTCTTATACACTTTTATAAGGCTATTATGTACATTCTTAGACAAGTCTTTCTTTGGATACCAGGAACCAATTTTTCACCTATCCAATTAGAAAAGGTCAAAATCTTGGATAACACATTGTGTTGGCAAGGTCATGTAGGCAGCCACTCTCATACTGCTGATGGGAGCATAAACTGGAACTACTTCCATGGAGGGAAATTTGGCTAAATATATTACTCACATATATATGAGTAATTCTGAGATAAATATAGATATCTATCTATATACATTTGACTCTATACATATACATTACTCATGCAATGTCTTTTGACTAATTCCATTTCCAGGAATGTATCAAACAAATGTATTTACGCATAAAAACGACAGTTCTACAGGATTATTCATTGCAGCTGTGTTTCTAAAGCACAGGCTTGGAAAGAACCTAAATGCCAATCAACCAGGGATGGCTGAATAAAATATGGTACATCCATACAATGATATTCTATGCAGAACTCATTGTATATTGTATACCGAGAATGCTCTTAACTTAGATCTCCAAGAAACGTTGTTAAAAACAAATTCCAGAAATTCACTTCCCGGGTTCTCCAGCACGTCAGTCATGGGCACATGATCTAGACTCCACCAATAAGAAACACCTGGGCTGGGCCAGGCAGGTGGCTCACGCCTGTAATCCCAGCACTTTGGGAGGCCGAGACGGGCAGATCACAAGGTCAGGAGATCAAGACCATCCTGGCTAACACGGTGAAACCCCGTCTCTACTAAAAAATACAAAAAAAAAAAAAATTAGCCGGGCGTGGTGGCGGGTGCCTGTAGTCCCAGCTACTTGGAGGCTGAGGCAGGAGAATGGCGTGAACCCGGGAGGCAGAGCTTGCAGTGAGCCGAGATTGCGCCACTGCACTCCAGCCTGGGAGACAGAGCAAGACTCCCCCTCAGAAAAAAAAAAAAGAAAGAAAAAGAAACACCTGCGCTGGGTACGGTGGCTCATACCTGTAATCCCAGCACTCTGGGAGGTCAAGGCAGGAGGATCACTTGAGGTCAGGAGTTCAAGACTAACCTGGCTAACATGGCAAAACCCTGTCTCTACTAAAAATTAGAAAAAATTAGTCGAGTATGGTGGCACATGCCTGTAGTCCCAGTTACTCAGGAGGCTGAGGCAGGAGAATCCCTTGAACCAGGGAGATGGAGGTTGCAGTGAGCCAAGATCACGCCACTGCACTCTAGCCTGGGCGACAGAGCCAGGCTCCATCTCAACAACAACAACAACAAAACACATGCTGCAAATTTTGAGCCAGGAGGCACTTATGCAAAGAAGTGAAAGCCGCAGATAATTCTATCTGGCAGCACTGTACCAAGAATGAGCTCCAGGACCACAATGGCTATTGCTCGTCCAGAGCCAGAAGTGTCTGCGGTACTATACACTTCTGTATATACAGTGGCAGAGGCAGTAGTGATAGTCACATAGAAATAGAACCAATCCTATAAAAGTAATTTTGATCATGGCTCCTGGTTATGTAGCCTTCAAGTCTACTTTTCCAAGGCCTTTCACTGAGTGGGTGTGAACTACCCAACATCCTTTTAATAAATCGCTTTGCTACTAATGTCCATCAGAATCAGTGTTTGTTACTTGCAATTAAGGACCCTGATATATGAGTCGTTTTCTGAGGATAAGTGATTCAGAAACATCAAGGTTCCAGGCACACCCAGAAAAGTGATGGTACAGTCACACTATAAGCATATCAATGTGATTGTGTAGGCTGTGGTGCTTCTTAGAAAAACAACTTAAGCTCTATTCTTTTCTGGAGTTCATCCACATCTTGCATAGATACTGTTGGAATGGCTTAGATAATCCTTCGTTCAGGAGGGCTGAGGACCCTACAATGATTAATTTTACATGTCAACCTCACTGTTCCATAGGATGCCCAAATGTTTGGTTAAATGTTATTCTGGGTATGTCTATAAAGGTGTTTCTGGATGAGATTAACATTTGATTCAGTAGACTGAGTCAAGCAGATTGCCCTCCCCAGTGGGGGCAGACCTCATCCTGTCAACTGAAGGCCTGAATTTTAAAAAGGCTGAGTAAGAGGGAATTTACTCTCTCTGTCTACCTGATGGCCTTGGAGCTGGAATATTGATCTTCTCCTGCCTTGGAACTTGGACTGGAGCTTGTACCATTGGCTCTCCTGGTTCTCAGTCTTTGAATTCCAGATCTTGGTACTTTTCAACCTCTGTAATTACATGAGCCAATTCCTTATATCTCTTCATCCATATCCATCCATACATAAGATATATAAGACATACACACACATACACACACACACATATATACACATACATAGAGGTATATCTCATTTCATTGAGCTTTGCTTTATTGCACTTGGCAGACATTGTGTTTTTTACAAATTGAAGGTTTGTGTTAACCCCATGTTGAGCAATTCTATCATTAAGATTTTTCCAACAGCGGGTACTCACATTGTGTCTCTGTGTCACATTTTGGTAATTCTCACAATGTTTTAAACATTATTCTTATGATTATATTTGTTATGGTGATCTGCGATCAGTGATCTTTGATGTTACTATTGTACTTGTTTTGGTGGGCCACAAACTGTGCCCATGGAAGATGGTGAACTTCATCAATAAATGTGGGTGTTCTGATTACCCCACCAACTGGCTGTTTCCTCATCTCTCTTTATTTCCCTGGGTTTTCAGATTCCCTGAGATACAATATTATTGAAATTAAGCCATTGAAGAACCCTACAATGGTCTGTAAGTATTCAAGTAGAAGGAAGAATTGCATGTCTCTCACTTAAAAGCTACAGGCCGGACACAGTGGCTCATGCCTATTATCCCCACACTCTGTGAGGTCAAGGTGGGCAAATCACTTGAGGTCAGGAGTTCAAAACCAGCCTGGCCAACATGGCGAAACCCCATCTCTGCTAAAAATACAAAAATTAGCCAGGCATGGTGGTGTATACCTGTAATCCCAGCTACTCGGGAGGCTGAGGCAGGAGAATCATTTGAACCAGGGAGGCAGAGGTTGCACTGAGCCGACATCATGCCACTGCACTCCAGCCTGGGTGACAAAGCAAGACTCTATCTCAAAAAAAAAAAAGTTAGAAATGATTAAACTTAGTGAGGAAGGCATGTCTAAAGCCAAGATAGGTGAAAAGCTAGGCCTCTTGTGCCAAACAATTAGCCAAGCTATGAATGCAAAGAAAAAGTTTTTGAAGGAAATTAAGAGCTACTCCAGTGAACACACTGATGATAAGGAAGGGAAACAGTCTTATTGCTGATACGGTGAAAGTTTGAGTAGTCTGGATAGAAGATCAAACCAGCCACAACATTCCCTTAAGCCAAAGCCTAATCCAGAGCAAGACACTAACTCTATTCAATTCTATGAAGTCTAAGAGAGGTAAGGAAACAACAGAAGAACAGTTGGAAGCTAGCAGAGGTTGGCTCATGAGGTTTAAGGGAAAAAGGGATTTTCATTACATAAAAGTGCAAGGTGAAGCAGCAGGTGCTGATGTAGAAGCTGCAGCAAGTTCTCCAGAAGATCTAGCTAAGATCATTGATGAAGATGGCTTCACTAAACAACAGATTTTCAGTGTAGGAAAAATAGTCTTGTATTGAAAGAAGATGCCATCTAGGATTTTCATAGCTAGAGAGAAATAAATGCCTGGTTTCAAAGCCTCAAAAGACAGGTTGACTCTCTCGTTAGGGGCTAATAAAGCTGGTGGTTTTAAATTGAAGCCAATGTACTATCCATTCTGAAAATCCTAGGGCTCTTGAGAATTATGCTAAATCTACTCTTCCTGTACTCTATAAATGAAATAACAAAGCCAGGATGACAGTGCATCGGTTTACAACGTGGTTTACTGAATATTTTAAGCCCACTGTTGAGACCTACTTCTCAGAAAAGAAAAATTCCTTTCAAAATATTACCATTCATTGATAATATACCAAGTCACCCAAGAACTCTGATGGAGATGTATAAGGAGATTAAGGTTTTCATGCCTGCTAATACAACATCCACTCTGTAGTCCATGGATCAAGAAGTCATTCTGATTTTCAAGTCTTATTATTTAAGCAATACATTTCATAAGGCTATAGCTACCATAGATAATGATTCCCCTGAAGGATCTGGGAAAAGTAAGTTAAAAACTTTCTGGAAAGGATTTACCACTCTAGATGCCATTAAGAACATTTGTGATTCATAGGAGAAGGTCAAAATATCCACATTAGTAGGAGTTTGGAAGAAATTTATTCCAACTCTCATGAATGACTTTAAGGAGTTTAAGTTTTCAGTGGAGGAAGGAACTGCAGGTGTGGTGGAAACAGCAAGAGAACTAGAATTGGAAGTGGAGCCTGAGGATGTGACTGAATTGCTGCAACCTCATGATAAAACTTGAACAGATGAGGAGTTGCTTCCTATGGATGAGCAAAGAAAATCATTTCTTAAGATAGAATCTATTCCTGGTGAAAATGCTGTGAACATTTTTGAAATGACAACAAAGGTTTAGAACATTCCATAAACTTAATTGATAAAGCAGAAGTAGGGTTTGAGAGGATTGACTCCAATTTTGAAAGAAATGCTACTGTGAGTAAAATGCTATCAAACATCATCCCATGCTACAGCAAAATCTTTCCTGAAAGGAAGAGTCAATCAATGTGAGAAACTTCATTGTTGTCTTATTTTAAGAAATTAACACAGCCACTCCAAACCTCAGCAACCACCAACCTGATGAGTCAGCAGCCATCAACATCAAGGCAAGACCTTCCACCAGCAAAAACATTATGATATGCTGAAGGCTCAGATGATCATTAGCATTTTTTGGCAGTAAAATATTTTTAATTAAGGTATGTACATTGTTTTTGGACATACTGCTATTGCATACTTAGTAGACTACAATACAGTGCAGACATAACTTTTATATGCACTGAGAAAACAAAAAATTCATGTGACTCACTTTATAGCAATATTCACTGAACCAGCAATGTCTCCAAGGTATGTCTGTGTGTATACATACATACATATATATCTCCTATCTGGAGATATTTTCCAGAGATATATTTTCTCTGGAAAAATGCTAATAGAGACCCTCTCAGGAAAGAAATGTTCCTAGAGGAATAAGGAAATGTACTTCGCCCAGTAAGGAAGGGAAGGGAATTTCTTTAACAAGGTCTGTTAGGTTAAACCAAGATTTCTCTAACTTTGGCTATCCATTCACAGGCCACTTAATGGACATTTGGAGCACAAATTTTAGGTCATTTCTAAAGAGATTCATTGTCAAATTTATGATAAAAATAAAAATACATAAAATCAATACAACTCATTTCAGATCAACGGAAAAAATGACAGTTTGAACTCTTTCACTCTTTGGACAGATGACATAGTTTGCATCACAGGATTCCACATCTGACTGGTTTCTTCTATATTTACCTAAACTTACCAGTTGCAAGTTATTGAGCAGGGCAGCAAGAGTTTGGCTCTGTGGGAGAGTGCTAGATATTTGGGTTGAACAGGGACACGAAAATCCTGGAGAATGACTCACTGAAGACTCCTTTCAACTCTCTGTCAGATGCTAAGTCAATAAGCACATCACACTGAAAAGCTGGAGGGATGACTCTGGGCTTGGCATCAGTGCTGAATGGATTCCTAATCTACTCTTTGGAAAGTAGCTTTTCATGCTCCATTGCAGCCCCTGGAGGTAATTTTAAAATATGCCCATAATACATCATTGATTTATTTCTCCCTGAGAAGAAAATCATCAAATGTTAGAGAAAAGACAAACTTTCTGCAACTGTCCTATTTGTACCATGGGCAGTCTGGTATCTTATCCTCAGTATTAAAATTCATGGTCACTAAGCCCTGAGGCAATAGGTTCGGGCTCTAAAGACAATAAACACGTGGCTGAGATAACACTAGTTGAGCAAAGCACTTGAAGTCTCAGAAGTAATTTATGACATTATCAGTGCCATGAAGAAATGGTTCCATTTCATTCCTGATTTCAAAAATTCTTGAGCACTGCTTTCTCTTTGACAGGGTACTTCAGTGTTGAAAATGTATTGTACTAGGTACCCAGTGGGTATAACTTGGATAGACTCACAATTTTCATTATTTTTGTCAACCTTGAATCAAGATCAAGATAAATCAAGATCAAGATCAGCATAAATACCATTGGCTACCAATTGTTCTCAGGGAATAGAGTCATGTGTGGATCAACATTGCAGAGGAGGCTGGGCACAGTGGCTCACACCTGTAATCTTGAGCCCAGGAGTTTGAAATCAGCCTGGGCAACATGGTGAAATCCCATCCCTACAAAAAAACACAAAAATTAGCCATGCGTGGTGGCTTGCGCCTGTAGTCCCAGCTACCCAGGAGACTGAAGTGGGAGGATCCCTTGAGCCCAGAAAGTTGAGTGAGCCATGATCTCACCACTGCCTCTAGCCTGGGCAACAGGTAAGATGCTGTCTCAAAAAAACAAAACGAAACAAAAAACCTTGCAGAGCAAACCTTTATCAATCAGTGCACTGCCTTGCTATACACATAGGTAAGTATACTCAGAGAAGATACCAACACATATTTATTAATCTATACCACAGCTCATGACCTAATCAGCAACTAAATGAATAACCTTTTCGATAGCTCAAACTTTTTAGTGACAAACAAAGACAAAAAGTTTTCTAAGCTCTTTTCCCTCATGTATGTTTCCCACGCATCATACCTGTGCCACGAGCCAATTCACACTCTACCTACACATCAGGGGTTTTCCTCCAACCATGCATGATTGCAATTGCTCTTTCATATTGCCTGTGATATCCAAGAGCACCATTTTTTAAATGAATTTCTCAATAACTCATTTTGCTTAGCTCCATGTATATTTATCATCAGTTTTTGGTTGGTTTTACAAGCTTCCTATCAACAGTGTTATTAATATCTTTTTCTGTTTTGAGGACTCTGGAATTCTAAATGATATCACTGTAGTTTCAGTCTTGGCTCTGCCATTAGCAACAAGATTAATCAGTTGGACATTTACTAAAGAGGTCTGTGTGCTTTGGGAACAACACAAGAACTTTGAAGGCTCCCTATTATACTTGACAAAGTTTCATAGCAAACAACTTATTAGGGACCAGGTGGAAAATAGATTGCTTCCATTAAAATCCAATTTCTCATTTATTTACTCTCATACTTCTTATTTGCACTCCTCTTTTGACAAATTGTGTGGTTTTACTTGTTCCAGCACACAGAGTCACATTCTGTGGTGTTTACATTATTGTTTTCATCTCCATTTTGATGCTTCTATGAACCACTTATGAGCCATCTATCCTTTTTAAGCAAGAGAAATGCTGCAACACATTTCAACCTATAAATGTTCCCTTAACTGCTGCTTTCAGTGTTTGCAATGGGTTTCGATATAAAGAGTTCTCCTGTTCTTCATGTCAATGCTTTTCTAGATATTGCAGTACAAAAGTGATAATAGATGCCAAATTCAATCCATGTAAATGACATTGACCTAGAAGAACTGAGTCTGTTCAGTGAAATGTTGCAGAAGTTGATACTGTGAAAATGCAAAACATACACAACCTTTGAGAAGATGAACACCATGACTTCATTGGTTGTCTTTTTTTTTTTTTTTTAAATATCTGTGAATCATTTAATTGCTGAGCTGGGACCACAAGTAATCAGTGATCTGGTCACCCTTTTGATTGTCCAAATTACTAAATCAATGTTTGTTTCATTTTTTGTTGTTGTTGTTAACCTATTTCATTTTTTGAATTTAGAAATAATTGTTTTATTTCCAGAAACTTTTTGGTTTTTTGCTCTTTGACAATTCCTTTGCAATATAGTCCAATATTTCAGTAAGGTTTACACAATGTCTTTGAATCTCTTGTTTCTTCTCAAGTCTCAATCAGCACTCCCTAGCCTGGCTTTGGCTAGGTTTCGCTTCAAGCCACTGAGCCTGCTAAATGGTTCAGGGCCTTTCTTTGCCTACTTGCAAAGAAAGTAGGCAAAGACTTAATGCAGGTCAGGATGTTGAGTTCTTGCAAGCCCCATGGAGCTGGCCACTTGGGAAGGAACTGTTTCTCCTATGAGTCAGGGCCCAGTGGCCTGGCAAATGGGGGCCTCTTGACTGAAACCCCTGAGGAGACACTCAGGATCTCAGGGACTTTGGGAAGACCAGTCCTCTCCCAACCACATGGAAAGAGAGCAGCTCAACCCAGCAGGGCAGTTCCTCTTGAGGGGGACCAAGACCTGTGGAATCAGCAGCCCGTGCCCTCTGGATCAGTGGGCTCTGGCCTAGGCTTTGCCAGAAAGTTTGACTTCCTCCCAGGTCCTTGAGTGTTCTCTCGGTATTGCAAATAATGGTGCACCAATGCAACCCTCTACTGGCCTTTGCCTGCACTTCTTCTCATGCTCAAAGCTCCAGATGTGTTTGGGATCCCTCTCTAGCCTCCAACAGGGAGCCACACTTGTCTTACTGGTCAAGGAACCCAGCAGAGAGAAAAGGACAGGGGGTCATGACAGTGCTCGCCAACCAACATCGTTCCAGAATCCCCAGTATCCAATCTGTCTCCCATTGAACTCATCCTTCAGGTGGTCACCAGTGAGATTTATCTAAAACACGAAAATGTCAGGCCCTGATGAGAACTGTTTGTGATTCTCCATCACCCGAAGTCGAAGTGCAAGCTCTGGAGCACGGTTTACTAGTTTTATTCCACCACTTTTTACCTCTGAATAGGACAGAACTGCTTGTGGTTCTAACATCGTTGCTGCGTTCCTGTGCGTTCCTATCAATGCGGCTACATCTCACTTCCAGTGTTTCTTTTATCTCGAGATTTAGCCCAGGTGTCACCTCCTCCAGGAAGTTGTCCCTTAACCCCCAGGTTCGGTGAAATACCTCTACTCTGTGCTGCCATAGCACTTTGCGAATGCCTCTCTTCTAATGTTTACCTAATGCTGTCACTGTTTCCAGTGGGTTTTGATGCAAAGTTCCCCTGTTCTTCATTTCACTGGTTTTCTAGATATTATAATACAAAAGTCACCATAATAGATGCAAAATTCAAGCAATGTAAAGAACACATAAACCACCTGTAAACACATCGACCTAGAAGAACTGAATCAACACATTATGTTGAACTTCTGTTATGCTGTCTCCTTCGAAGCCATTAAACCCTCAAAGTTGACAACTTTGTCTTACTCATTTCTGTATCCCCGGAGCCTAGCACAGTACCAGCCACGTGGCATGTCCACAAAATATTATTTGTTGAGTTAAATTGAACATATGTCACAGTTTCCAACCAGACTGAAATTTCTACTCTTTTTACAATCCCCCCACCAATGCCCCAGGAGTACTTAATGAGTTAAATTTGAGCATTTAATGTACAACTCCCATAACAAAGAATGTTGCATCCTTGAAAGGAAATATTGCATTTCAGAAGCCATCTGAGATTACAATATCACCTGGCCTCAGATTTCTATAGATGGATATTTTTACCCAAATAATATCACCCTGCTTATTTGATATCTGAAACTCTTATTCATCTAGAGCAGGAGAACTCATTCCTATTGTCAAGGCTGCAAAATTCTATAATGCACCATGTGAAATAGGCCAAGGTGTTGCTATCAGCAGTGAGAGATTCTTATGCCGGCTGAGGACTTGGCTGCTTTGCCAGAAAGTTTCCTTCAACCAGACCACAGTGTCCGTTTCTCCCTGAATAATCCACATTTTCCAGTCTGTTATGATGCATTCCTTTCCCAGCTCCTTTTTATCTGGCCTGATTCTGCCACATCACCACATTATTCCCACAGCCCACTTCCTGTGGGGGACTAGATTTGGCATCAGTTCTTATTTTTCCCCAAAGCTCAGGTAACAACAGCTTGGGGAAAAAAATCTTTGAGAGTACCCATCTCCTAAGTTTAATAGAAAGGAGAGAAAACTGGCGGGCCAGGAGGGGCGGGGGCGGGGATCTCTGCATAGAGTACATTTTTAAGCTAACAAAGAAGATAGATTTTATATGAGCGTGATGAAGAACCACCATACATCACCCATTTTCCTATAAGGTGAGGATTTGTTCTTAATCAGCAATACAGATACCATCCCTTCAGGCCATTGTCAGAGAATGTAACCCTGAACTACCTACTCCCACCTCTTTTAGAAAGCCTTGCTAAGAGAAATGATGCTTAAGAAGGAAGGCCTAGAGTCATCCACTTCTGACTTCAATCCTATCTACTGTTGAAGTTAAATCACCAAAAAGCCCCCAATGGCCCCGTCTACAAAATCATCTTTCACTGAAATGGCCTGGAATGTTTAATATCAACTTTCACTGAATATCACAAGAGATGGAGCACAAAATGTGACTCTTCTTTTGTTATAAATCTTGCCATTAAAGAGATTACTCAACATTCCCAGCAAGAACAAGAAGGACAGCAATAAAAACCCTGTGCGCAGAAAAACCTGAAAAACTCGCAAATCAGAGGAGAACAGGCAGACCAGATGACTAAAGTTAACGTGATATCCTGGATTGAATCTTGGAACAGAAAAAGGAAATTAGTGGGGAAACTGCTGAAATCGAAATAAAGTCTGGTGTTTACCTAACAGTTATGTACCAGTATCAGTTCCTTAGTTTTGGCAAATGTGTCATGGTTCTAGAAGATGTTGACATTAGGAGGAATTGGATGAGGAGTATATAGGAATTTGATATTATCTTTGCAACTTTTCAGTACATCTAAAATTATTGCAAGATTAAAAGTTTATTTTTTAAAAAGACTTGCAGGGCCGGGTGCAGTAGCTCACGCCTGTAATCCCAGCACTTTGGGAGGCCGAGGCAGTTGGATCACTTGAGGCCAGGAGTTTGAGACCAGCCTGGCCAACACAGCCAAACCCCATCCCTAATAAAAATACAAAAATTCGCTGGGCATGGTGGTATGCACCTGTAGTCCCGGCTACTTGGGAGGCTGAGGCACTAGAATTGCTTGAACCTAGGAGGCAGAGGTTGCAGTGAGCCAAGATCATGCCACTGCACTCCAGCCTGGGTGACAGAGAGAGACTCTGTCTCAAAATAAATAAATTTTAAAATAAATAAATAAATAAATGACTTGCAAGAGAAGCTTAGAGTCAAGAAAAAACACATCTCCCACGAGAGTCTCGTACGCATTCTTCTTTTTAACCACAAATACCCATAACTATTGTTCATTTATTTTCACTTTTGCTGTTTAGATGCTCAGAGCCAAACTCTACGCAGATTATATCAATTTTATTAATCCTTACGGTTATCATATTTGCTTCCTCATTTTTCCTGATCCTAATTTCCCTTTTCTATCAGGAATAAAGATAAATGCAGCAATAAACCTTGCTGCATTTTTGCTCTTGTCGTCATAAACCAACTCTAATCTTTTCAAGAAGGAGGCTCTGCATTCATTATAAACCTGAAAACTGTCCAAAGGCAGGGGAGCAAGTTTGGGAAGGTTTAGGAAATCACGGGTCACGATGTACAACTGAAGGAATCGGGTTTCTTAGGCAGAGAGATGACTCAGGAGACAAATGATGGTTATCTTCAAATGACTGAGCAATTGCCCTTGAGAAAGCAGGAAAGACTGGCTCTGTGTTGCACCAAAAGGCCGAATCCCAACCAAGGGATGTATATCATGAGAGGAAGACCTCAACTCAGCACATGGAATAACTAACAAAGCTTTCCAACGAGGGAGTGGTTAGAACCCCTTTCCATAGAGAAACCTGAGCAGCATTTAGATCGTTTTAACAGCATCCCAGGTATGCACATTACACTGATGCAGCTGGCCTGCAGCCCACGCCTTGAGTAGCAAGCCTCTACTCTAGATTATCTATCAGGCATCCCTCATTGAGGAGGTTAAACTAGAAGATCTCTACAGTTTCTTCCAGATGCAAGTTCCAAGATTATATAAAAGTAGTTTAGATCAGCCTGCGCAACACAGAAAGAGCCTGTCTCTAAATAATTTTTTGTTTAAATTAGCTGGGCATGGTGGCACATGCCTATAGTCCCAGCTACTTGGGAGGTTGAGGTGGGAGGATCCCTTGAGCCCAGGAATTCAAGGCCACAGTGACCTATAATCATGCCACTGCACTCCAGCTTGGGCAACAAAGCAAGACTTCGTTTCTTTAAAAAAAGAAAAAAAAAAGAGTAGTTCATATGGGTGCTCATCATTAAATGTTTAGTCAGGAGCTATAGGGTGCCCCTCTGCAGCCACTGTCTTTTAATCCTCTGAACAACTCTTCAAGTTGGCCTAGAAGGAGCATTTCTGCCCCACTGGCCAGGTCTTTTCACACTGCCTTTGTCTATAGTGGCAGTGCTTGCAAGCTGACTCTGGCGTGATGTCCCAAAGGCAGAGTCTGAGACAGTTACATAGATTGTTTTGGGAAAAGGTTATGGGTGACTAAGTTATTAGGTGACCAATTTAGTCAATCATTGTGGCTGTGGCAACCAACTCAATAATACGTTGAGAAGAGGCCAAGTCTATCTGTTTTGGAAGGAAATCTACATGCCCTCAGTATCCCTAGCTTCAAGCAGAAGTTCCTCTTCTGTCTATAGTTGGGTTAATGCTGTATCATATACACAATGTGGCACCCACTAGCTATGTGGCCTTGGGCCAATCACTTACCTTCTGTCTATTCCTCACACTCTCCAGGGAGTTAGATAAGTATTTCTGAGAACCCTTAGATCTAATATTATAGATTATAAGTAGGGGTAAAGTGACACTTTTTAAAGCATCTCACAATCATATAACAAGTTAAGGATCATCTAAATGTTACATCTCAAGCTTTCAACAAAAGTCTTCATTGTAGAGCCCTAATAATGGAAAAAGAGTAAGGCTGGTGGGAGCAGAGGACAGCAAAAAGAGAAGGCAGATAAGCTACAAGTCTGCCTTTCTTCATGGTCCAGGACACATAACCAGCCCTCCTGCACAAATAACTCACAATCATTCTGTGCCCAGTTATCATCAGACCTTCAGCTGAGAGAAAATTGCAAGTTACCTCACTGCAACCTTGGCATTATTAGTACTGCATGTAGCTTTCTCCAGCACAAGCACCATCCTATAAAACCCCCTTGTAGCTTTCTCCAACACAAACACCATCCTATAAAACCCCCTTGCAGTCAGCTCCTCTCTTGCTGACTTGCCCATTGCTTTCTTGCAACAAATTTTCTTACTTTCTTTAATAAATCTGCCTTTCTTTACCTACAGCTGTTTACCACCTGCACGATACCAGCCCCAGATAGTCATTACCCATGACACTCATTCACCAGCAGTTTGATTTTTTATCTTTTTTTTTTTTTTTTTGATGGAGTCTTGCTCTGTCAACAGGCTGGAGTGCAGAGGCGTGATCTTGGCTCACTGCAACCTCTGCTTCCTGGATTCAAGCAATTCTCCTGCCTCAGCCTCCTGGGTAGCTGGGATTACAGGCATGTACCACCATGCCCAGCTAATTTTTGTATTTTTAGTACAGATGGGGTTTCACCATGTTGGTCAGGCTGGTCTCGAACTCCTGACCTCGTGATCCACCTGCCTCGGCCTCCCAAAGTGCTGGGATTACAGGCGTGAGCCACCAGGCCCAGCTGATTTTTTTTTATCTTTAACATCCCCTGAGAAGTAGTCATTGACCTCCATTTCTCACATCTGCAAAATGGGGCTATGGGACTTTTCCCAGGATTCAGCCCTCCTGACCTTGATGGGTTACCACACTGAGTTTTAGGACAGAGAAAAATGGAACTTGTGTGATCACAGCTTCTGCTGCAGGAAAAGGGTTGGTGAGATTACTTGTTATTACTATCTTTCAGAGGAAGATTTGGAAGCAGAATAGCATTGGCTCTCCAGAAAATCAAAATCAGGACTTTTGGTCCAAGATCACCAAGAGGAGTAGCACGTAGGAAGAGAAAAATAAATGATGTCCGAGTTTCAGGAGACAGAGTAGTAAGACAAGGGGTAGAACAACTTGTCTCTGAATGCCAAGGTACAGAGCAATCAGACACCTTCCCTGCCCTTCAATTACCAGCAGATCATGGGGAGGATAGAAAAAAACAATGATCAAAACAAACTGAGTTACATGTAGTCACAGTGCTATGGCAGCAGAGAAGAGGAAAAGACAGATTCTGCTCAGAGAAATCTTGGGAAACTTTATGAACCCAGCTACATTTGGACTAGGCCTTAGAGATGGTAGAGTTCTATAGATGAGGTCACAGGGGAAGGAGGAAAAAAGGAGATTCAAATCCAGAGGACTAGTGATAAAGACGAAAACAGTGGTGAAATTAAAACTGTGACTTTCTATTAGATTGAAGGGAGGGGGGATCCTGGAGATGAGAAAGAGAAAGCAAGCTGAGGGCTTAGTGCTTGCTGAGGAGTCTCAGCCTCACCTGGAGGCAATGGGGTGACTCAGAGGGTGTGTGAGCAGGAGCAGAGGCTCCTAGCCGTGTTTTGATAAGATGACTCTGGAAGCAGTGAAGATGCTGTAATCAGAAGAGAAGATTGAGCCAAGAAGTCTTGGTAAGCTCTTTATAACAGTCCAAGTTTACAATGTTAGGGGCTCAGCTAGGGTCAGGGCAGTGACATTGGAAATGATGCATTGTGGAGCTGTTTGGGATATTACCAGGGTCAGAGGTCCAGGTTCCTGGAAGGGATTGATGACATTAAGCAAGAAATGTACAGCACTTTGGCGTTTCCACAACAGCTTCCCCTCCCTTTCCTCATACCTGGGCTACCATGGTCTCCTTAAGGGGGCTGCTCCCCTACCATGCAGTCTCTTCCCCACTCTGATCCATTCTCCAAAGCTTCCAAATGCTCCAAATGCATTTCCCCACTAGCTCAAGAACATATAGTGATTCCAGTCCAACTCATAGGATTCCTGGCAGAAAACAGAGAGGAAGCACTTCTGATCACTAACGGTTATTCTGCTGCATCTGCCTTCCAACCCCATTCGGGCCCTGGTGGCAGCTAAGCTCTATCTCCCAGCATATGTGAGTCCTGCGCTGGTGTTCCCTTATGGTGCCCTACTCCCCTCCATTCCTCAAAGATCCCTTGCTTTCCTCAAAATCCACCTTGGAAGTCACCTCTAGAAAACTCTGCCCCTTCAGGGGCTGCCTCAACTGTAGCCCAGAAATGACCATTGCCAACTGGACAAGCCCCCCCTACTTTGGCTCCCTGTCCCCTCCTCACCACTGAAGACTAGCAGCACAGAGTTGGCCCCATTGCCCAAAGGGGCTGCATCTGGGCTCCCCCACCTGGCAGAAATGATGGCTCCCTGAATCTCTCTCCAGCAGATGACAAGAAGACAGAACTCTGCATCGAGAGACTCCTGCCTCCCCAAGTCCCTGGCTTTCACTCTACGTCCCACCCATTCTGCAAGGAGTCAGGGGGTGGAATGTTCTAAGATGCCAACCTGTCACTGAAGCTCCCACTCCACCCTGCTGACACCTGACTGCCCAGAGGACTCAGGGGGCCAGGATGACCTGCCATCCTGGTGTCAGCAATCTACCAAAGAAGTGAAGCCTCCAAGATGTATTCGACCAGGAGAGAAGAAGGTATTCAGCAATGCAGAGAAGATAAACACTGCAGATTAGATAACTGGACAAAACGCTTGAAATTACTCAATGGCACAGGCATCTTTTAATTACCTTGGAACAGGAGATAAGAGTAATGGAAAGCTACAGATAATTCATTAGTTTCTAAAAACCTTTCACATCCAATGTGCCATTTGAAGTTGATGCTTACAAGACACCGAAGAGGCTGGTGAAGGGTTTTCAGGAAGGAAGTAAAATCCAAAGAACAGGAAAAACACAATTCATTCCTCATAAATGCTAAGTGCGGCACAATGCAGTTATTAGCCACAACTCTACACACTCTTTCCCATTAATGGATAGGTTAAATCTTTTCCGAGTGTGACAAGTGGCATGTGATCACTCCCTAGGGATTTTCTGTTCTTCAGCCACTTACCAGTCACAATAAATTTTTCTGCAGTTCCCTTTAAAACGTTATTCTCTGGGGAGTATTCTAGTTTACTTTGAATAGCCTGTAACAAATATTCCCAACCAAGAGCAGAGAGCCTTGCTCCAACCCGCTCTAACAGAGAGAGAAGTCTGCCAGCCCAGGTATTAAATGATTTCATGGCTACAAAACAGCAGGGTGGAGCCGGGCCAGCTCCAACGCTAATTCAGCTCTCTCACTTTTATAGATGAGGACAGTGAGTTCCAGGAAGGGTAAGGGACACGTCCAGGGTCACACGAACTAACAAGTGGTAGAATCTACACCAGATCTGGGTCCCTTAAATTCTGAGACCATATCTAATTTTAAATAGACATTTTCTTTCTATTTTCTGGTTTTTTTCTACAACCTGATGGGGCATGAGATGCTCCACCCAGGTCCGCCTTGAAGGAAAGCCTTAGGGCCTGACTGTGGGAAGCATGATCAGCACAAAGCCGCCAGCTCTCAGCTCCTTCGGGATCTGCCTCGACTAGAGAGGTCTGTGCCACTGGAGGCTGCATCCTTCCTGGGACACCCAGCACCCAGTGACTGAGGTGGGTGGGGTACAAAGGCCCAGCCATTTCTGCTCAGCAAGGTCTACACTGATGCCCAGTATTCACTCCATGGCTCCCCAATGCCACTCTCTCCAGAATGTGGTCTTACTGCCTCCCCAACCAGTGATGCAGCAGGAGAGGGAAATGAGATGCCTGAGGTGGCTGGACCATCTCCTTGCAGGCCTCTGCCCAGCAATCCCAAACCTTTCAGTTCACATGGAATGGAGCAGGTTCCAGGACCCGGCCAAGCAATTGCATGTGAACACATAGATGCCCTCATGCCTTCTCCTAGGGGGGTATGGGTCACTCGTATCCTTGTGGCATTGATAGCATTTGTTGGTTTTGCTTAAAGAGGTAGGAGGTTTTTAAAAATAAAGCATGATTTGGCAGAAAAGCACAAGACACTTGGGTTGTAGTTATTTGAGCATTTGTGGGCGAAGTGACCCTGTGTCCAGTGTGCCTGGTTCGTGCCTGTCACCCCAGGGTCATTATTAGTAGCGCTGCCTTTCACCCTCAAATGCCTCGAATACCTCACATGTGGTCACCCAGTGCAATAGCCATAGTACCTCAGAGCAAGTCTCTCTGGCTGTGTGTCTTCCTCTCCAGTCTTGGATATTTTGAGAGAGAGAGGAAGACGGTGTCCTGGGTGGTGAGTGGAAAGAATGCCCTTCCAGCACAGACTTGGGTTTGAATGACCTCTGGACCAGACACTGGCTCAGAGACTTTGGATGAGTTTCCCAGCCTCTTACTGCCTCATTTGAAAAGTGGAAGTAATTAAACACACCTAGCCTTTCATGCATGGTTGTTGAGAACACCGAGTCCAATACCGGATATGAAGTTTCTCTGGAAATTCTGAAGCCCTATTCAGATGTAAGTCTGGACGAAATGCCTAACAAAAAGTATTTGCTAAATGATTGAATGATTGACTCATTGAATGGGTGGAATGGGGGGAATGTTAGGTATAATTATTATCAATGTGTGACAATGATAAAATGACAACCAGGTTTTTTTTTTTTCAAGTTGATGGGTCACCCCTCAAGAGGTGAAGTCTATTCCCCTAGTCTTGAATATAGGCTGGACTTAGGGACACATTTCTACGGAAGACAACAGAAAACAGCACAAGTGACACTGTGTGTGTTCCAAGGCTAGACTATGAAAGCTACTTTAGCCTGGCTCTCTCTTGGGACACTTGCTCTTCAATCCTTGCTGCATGTTGTGAAGAAACCCAGGCAACAGTGGAGAGGCTGAGCATATGCGTTCTAGTCCTCAGTCCCAGTGGAGGTCCTAGCAAACAGACAGCATCAACAGACAGCCTTTGCGATGACTGCAGCTCCCATCAATGTCTTATTGCAACCTCACAAGAGATCCCCAGTGAGAACCACCTCCTGAGCCCAGTCAACAATAAACGATTGTTTTGTGTTTAAAAAAAAAAAAAGTCAATGGGAATGTGTTCTGAAAGCAAGATGCATCTCTTGGAGCAAACTGCCTCCCAAGGATACGAGAAGGGCCACGCTAGGTATGACTCCCTGCCTCTGCAGCTGGAAATGTACAGCTCTGACAGCGGCCTCTGGGGTGCGCCACCCAAAGCACTCCATTTTCTCTAATAGCCAATTATAACTCTCATCTCCGCAAGTATCTTAATCTTTGAAATTACTTTTGCAGGCACTACCACCTCTTGGGATAATGGTTCCATAAGCTTCTTCCCTATGAAACTCCTCCAGCATTTGAAAAATAAATACATGTACTTTATCCACTGCTCTTACCATTTTAGAGATTATGATCACGTTCGGTCTTCAACTTCCCCTTCCCAGAATGAGTCGTCTGGTGTTTTCGTCACAACCCCTAATGGCATGCCAGTGTGACACCTAAAACATTCAAGACCTGGGGAGTCAGTGTCAACTTCCAATGAAACAGAGTTGAACTAAATAGCTTATTTGTTAACAGGTGTATAGTTTTAATAGGCTTTGAAAACAGCATGTGGGTTTTAATTTGTGTTAATGAATGCAGTCCCTACTGAAGTACTTGAAAATAAATGCACAATGATCTGAATTCAATGTTAAGATTCTTGCCCTTTCTGCCCCCTAGCGCTGCTGGGCCTGCAGGTCTCTGTTGAGTCACGGATGTGGGTCTCTGTTCCGCAGGATAGGGTTTGTTAAAGTTATTAAGAATAAGGCCTACTTTAAGAGGTAGCAAGTGAAATTTAGAAGATGCCGAGAGGGTAAAACTGATTACTATGCTCAGAAATGTTTGGTGATACAGGATAAAAATAAATATAACACACCCAAATACAGGATGATCGTTCACGTAACAAGCAGAGATATCATTTATCAGATTGCTTATGCCCGTATAGAGGGGGATATGATAGTCTGTGTGGCATATGCACACGAGCTGCCAAATATGATGTGAAGGTTGGCCTAACAAATTACGCTGCAGTGTATTGTACTGGCCTGCTGCTGGCCCACAGGCTTCTCAATAGGTTTGGCATGGACAAGATCTATGAAGGCCAAGTGGAGGTGACTGGTGATAAATACAATGTGGAAAGCACTGATGGTCAGCCAAGTGCCTTTACCTGCTATTTGGATGCAGGCCTTGCCAGAACTATTACTGGCAATAAAGTTTTTGGCACCCTGAAGGGAGCTGTGGATGGAAACTTGTCTATCTCTCACCGTACCAAACGATTCCCTGGTTATGTTTCTGAAAGCAAGGAATTTAAACACCGGAAGCACATCCTGGGCCACAATGTTGCAGATTACATGCGCTACTTAATGGAAAAAGATGAAGATGCTTACAAGAAACAGTTCTCTCAACACATAAAGAACAGTATAACTCCAGACATGATGGAAGAGATGTATAAGAAAGCTCACACTGCTATACGAGAGAATCCAGTCTATGAAAAGAAGCCCAAGAAAGAAGTTAAAAAGAAGAGGTGGAACCGTCCCAAAATGTCGCTTGCTCAGAAGAAAGATCAGGTAGCTCAAAAGAAGGTAAGCTTCCTCAGAGCTTAGGAGCAGGCTGCTGAGAGCTAAACCAAACAATTTTCTATGAGGATTTTTCAGATAAAGACAATAAACTTACGGACAGCAACTAAAAAATATTCTTATGTATGGTTTTTATTACATGTTAAAAGCTATAATTTTTCCTTGGGAATAAAGCTCCACAATCCTAGTTAAAAAAAAAAAAAAAAAGCCAAGAAAATGTTTGCATGCCTCATGCCACCCTGCTCAAAACCCTCCAGACTCACTGCTTCTTGCCGCAGAATAGCATCCACGCGGCTCAAATTGATGAGCAGCCATCATTGGTCCTCCAACCTGATGCCTCTCTCCCCAGCAAAGCATCAGCAATGGTGGATCTGATTTACTCACTGACTCCCACACCTGTATTGCCTCCCTCTGTTGTGCTTGTCTGCCAATCCTTCCTCCCATAGCGGGAGTGCCTATCTATCTTCACGCAACGTTCCCAATTTCCCGTTGTGTTTCTTTTTTTAAGCTCTAACGCTTTATAAAGATTGCTTTATGCCTTTTCTTCTTAGAGGTCTTGCAAAGAACGAAGAGGGAATTTACATATTTTTAATTAAATAAAACGTATTTTATTTTGCGATTACCATATGGGTCCACTGGGATCCTTTTTATCTAACGGCAATGTGTATAAGAGACATTACAGGATCTAGGTGACCTTATTTTTCTTATATCTTGAGATACTTTACTATTTTATTATCCTGGGAATTATTGTTATTCAATTATTATTATCCTGACAATTCCATCATTCTTCCATCTAAAAATTATTTTCACCATTTTTGCCATCGTTGGGAACAACTGATAAGTAACCCAACTGTTAAGTAACAATTGCTCCCAACCATGCCAAAAATGATGAAAATAATTTTTCTTTTTTTTTTTTTTTTTGAGACGGAGTCTTGCTCTGTTATCCAGGCTGGAGTGCCTCGGCATGATTTCGGCTCACTGCAACCTCCGCCTCCCGGGTTCAAGGAATTTTTCCTGCCTGAGTTTCCCAGGTAGCTGGGACTACAGGCATGTGCCACCATGCCCTTCTAATTTTTTGTATTTTCTGTATTTTTTTTTTTTTTTTTTTTTTTTTTTACTAGAGAAGGGGTTTCACCATATTAGCCAAGATGGTCTCGATCTCCCGACCTCGTGATCCACCCACCTTGGCCTCCCATAGTGCTGGGATTACAGGCGTGAGCCACCACGCTCAGCCTGAAAAAAATTTTTAAATGGAAGAATGATGGAATTGCCTAGAAGGATGGTGTAATACTGAAGCAAATCATCATCCTTCCTTTTTTTAAAAAAAAATTAAATTGTTTTTTAAACTTTTTGTGAGTATCTACTAAGTGTATATATTTAGGCGGCACATGAGATGTTTTGATACAAGCATGCAATGCAAAATAAGCACATCATGAAGAACGGGGCATCCATCCACTCAAGCATTTATCCTTTGAGTTACAAATAATCCAATGACATTCTTTATTTTAAAATATACAATGAAGTTATTATTGACTATAGTCACCCTACTATGCTATCAAATAATAGGCCTTATTCATTCTTTCTAACTTTTTTGTGCCGATGAACCATCCCCACCTCCCTCCCAATTACCCTTCCCAGCCTCTGGTAAACATCTTTCTGCTCTCTATGTCCATGAGTTCAATTGATTTGATATTTAGGTCCTAGAGAGAAGTAAGAACATTCGATGTCTTTCTGTGCCTGGCTTATTTCACTTAACATAATGATCTCCAGTTCCATCCATGTTGTTGCAAATGACTGGCTCTCATGCTTTTGGTGGCTGAATAGTACTCCATTGTGCACGCATATCACATTTTCTTTATGCATTCATCAGTCGATGGACACAGGTTGCTTCCAAATCTTAGCTATCTTAAATGGTACTGCAACAGACATGGAGTGAGGACACGTCTTTGATATACTGAGTTCCTGTATTTTGGGTTTATACCCAGCAGTGGGATTGCTGGATCATCTGGTAACTCAATTTTTAGTTTTTTTGAGGAATCTCCCAACTGTTCCTTTCATTTTCTTATTACCCAAAGAATGACACACCGTCTCTCAGGAAGGTACAAAGGAAGACAGGAGACACCATCTTTGTAGGCTGCTTTTTGCCTTCATTGAACACACTTGACAAATCAGAATTTTTCATTTTCCACCCATAAAGGTAAAGAAAATAAGATGGACAGAAAAAGGCATTCCATATTATTAGATAAACCAGAAAATGAAGCGAAAAGAGACAGAGAGTGGCACTGTCGACATGAATAATGATGGTAAAATATATCCTTAAAGTGAAATCTCAGGCTCTCAGGCCTCAGATGACACCATCCTAAGTGAGTGTCCTCAAACGTAAGAATCAATGCGTGAACCACGTCTTAAGAATCAATGCGTGAACCACAAAAAGGAAATGTAACATTTTTGCCCTGCTAATCAACAGAAAGGACTTCATCATGCAATAATTTGTGACAAGAACCTGGAACATCTGCTTTTGTTAAAAGGACATGTGGCCCAGGCGCAGTGGCTCACGCCTATTATCCCAGCACTTTGAGAGGCCAAAGCGGGTGGATCACCTGATGGCAGGAGTTCAAGACCAGCCTGACCAACATGGTGAAACTATCTCTACTAAAAATTTAAAAAAAAAAAATTAGCTGGACATTGTGGCACACATCTGTAATCCCAGCTACCTGGGAGGCTGAGGCAGGAGAATCACTTGAACCCAGGAGGCAGAGGTTGCAGTGAGCTGAGATTGCACCATTGCACTCCAGCCTGGGCAACAAGAGCGAAACTCCGTCTCAAAAAACAAAGGACACGTTACTGCAGTGTTTCATTTTTAATTATGTTTGGGCTCAAAATTTATTTGATGCAAAGAGGTCTGCTATGTTTGCATTCTCATTAAAATTTTTAGTAAAGTTGTTTTTTACTGTACATTTATTCTCACTTCTGTAAAGTATTCACAGGATGACTTACGATATGAAAGTAAATTAATAATCCATTGGACGTGGATGGTAAATCGTGATGACCATTTGTCCTGGCGTCCTGAGAACTGAGGTCCAGGCAGGGTCCTGTCTACCTTCTAAAACTTTCTCTTGCTGTTCCAGTCCACCCAGAACATGCTCTTCCCTGAATTATTATTCCAAGAACTTCCAGCAAAACAGTTTGGATGTTAATGGAGGTTAGTACTTGCTTGGTTTCTCACCTAACCCGAATCATAAAGCTCTTTGAGGCAAAGACATTCATCCAACAAACATTCAAGTGCTGAGGGGGACTGTGGCTGGCCATGGGAACACAATAGTAGGCAAATTAGACCTCATCCCTGCCCTCATGGCATTTACCCAGGACCTCGGCTGTGCCAGTGCCAGAACTAGATCAAAGGAGAGTGCAGTGGAAAGGCTCAGAGCTTTAGTGTAGACAGACCTGGGTTTGAATTCCGCCATCACCACTTCCCATCTGGGGGACCTTGGGAAAACGTCTTCACCTCTCTGAACTATGTTCTCTTTTATCTGAGAAGTCAGGATCCTATTTCCTTTCCTGAAAAGATGAGTATTAATTTGCTAGGATTGCCATCTCAGAATGCTACAGACTGGGTGTCTTAAACAACTGATATTTATTTTCTCACCATTCAGGAGGCAGGAGGTCCAACATCAAGGTGGCACCAGGTTTGGTTGTTCCTATGGTCTCTCTCTTGGACTTGCAGACAACCACCTTCTTGCTGTGTCCTCATGGCCTGCCCTCTGTGTGTGTGTCTCTTTCTCTTCATGTTTTATGCCACCAGTCATCATGGACTAGGGTGCACCTACATGACTGTTTGGTTTTTTTTTTTACCTTAATTGCCTCTTCAAAGGCCCTAACTCCAAACACAGTCACACTAGGGGTTAGGGCTTCAGCATGTGAATTTAAGGTAGACACAATTCAGTCCATAACAGAGTGTTATCAAGATTAAAACATATACTTTGTTGTTTTTTTTTTTTAAGAGACAGTCTCACTCTGTTGCCTGGACTGGAGTACAATAGTGCAATCATATCTCACTGCAGCCTCAACCTCCTGGGCTCAAGCAATCCTCCCACCTCAGCCTCCCAAGTAGCTTAGAGACTACAGGCACACATCACCACACTTGACTACTTTTCTCATTTTTTGTAGAGACAGGGGTCTCACTTTGTTGCCCAGGCTGGTTTCAAACTCCTGGCCTCAAGTGATTCTCCCACCTCAACTTCCCAAAGTGCTGGGATTATAGGCATGAGCCACAGCATCCTGCCAGAGCATATGCCTTATGTATATATCTGGTATTCCTCAGATGCGCAATATAAAAGTTATCTAATTGTCAGTTAAGGTATCTTGACACCCAAGTCAATATCCTTTTGGCAGAACTCTTTAAACAAGTTGATATGGTTTGGCTGTGTCCCCACCCAAATCTCATCTTGAATTGTAGCTCCCATAATTCCCACGTGTTGTGGGAGAGAACCAGTGGGAGGTAATTGAATCATAAGGGCGGGTCTTTCTCATGTTGTTCTCATGATAGTGAGTAACTCTGAGGGTTTTAGAAAGGGGAGTTCCCCTGCACACACTCTCTTACCTGCGCCATGTAAGACGAGACTTTGCTCCTCATTCACCTTCAGCCGTGGTTGTGAGGCCTCCCTGGCCATGTGGAACTGTGAGTTCATTAAACCTCTTTCCGTTATAAATTAGTCAGTGGGTAATTTATAAATTACACAGTCAGTGCTTAATAAATGATGTATCCTTGGACATGCCTAGTACAGTGGTGAGCATGTAGTAAGTAATCAGGGCACATTCGGTGATTGACTCTATCAGGGAACTGGGTTGTTTTTATACACAGGCTGTAAGGAATAGGAGAGAAAGTACCACATCTGAGGTCTGAAGAACTGAATTCAAGTGTAGATTCTGCTCCTTCGCAGCACATGAGCTTGAGATGTTACTTCATCTAAAACCCATTTCCTCACTTGTCAGATGAGAATAATAGCACCTCTTCTGCACAGTTGCTTTGAAGCCTAAGTGAGATCATGTCTGTGAAATCATCTCTCCTGGCACATAGTAGGAGATCAGTACATATTAGCTGAGTTTATCAGGGTTTATCTGACTGTGCATCTCTAGGGAGGTAAATAACACTGTCATGCCCCCACCAGCATTTTCATACAGGTAAAACTGGGTTCAAATGAACACAGAGATAAGTGTGACATGGAAACATGCAACGGATATGTCCCAGGAAGACAGTATAGGAAAGGATTAGAATAGGCACGCTGGTCCCAATCTTGAAGTCCTGGGGTGTTCAGCCTTCCGGATTTTTCCACCACCCAAGGGACTCCCCTTCCACCTGCCCTCTGCCCCCACTCCCCCCTCCACACACAAAAACATCGGCAGGAATATCTGTTTTATGGGGCCCTTTCCTTACCCCACCCTCCTCTTTCGCCAGTGGGATAAAGGGTGAGGGGTAAGAGATTCTCCTCTGGCCATTCAGATTCTCTCTTTTGGGTTGATTTGAGATTTGGGGCAAAGAAAGTGCAAGGTAATTCCAGAACACACTGAGCCAGACAACAGTGTTCAAAAACTAATGGGGTCAGGCCGGAGCACAGAAGCCATGGGCCAAATTTGGGGCAATTTGAACATCAGAAAAGAATCACAGTAAGTGTTTGTGGTACCTTGATTATTTTTTTAAAGATCTATACATCCACAGTGCTCCTAAAGAGAAAGAATGAGAGAAGCAAAATGGGGAAAAGCTCTTCTTTATAAGAAAACCATGAATAAATGAGGACGGAGCCATAGAAAATTATCATTGTGCAATCCCCAACATAATCACTGATTCCAGCAAGAATCATCAAAAAATATATTGGATAAAGAGTTATAGAGAAACAGAATAATCACACAGTCTCAAGGTTATCACCTCACAGATTCCTTGTTGACTAGAAAGGCAAAATTATCATTACAATGGAAGACTGTTCAGTTACTATATCGACTAATTAATCAAATTTAGTTTCCTCCTAATGAATCTAATCATGAAGAAACACCAGACAAATCCAGAATGGGGACATTCCAAAAGACAACTGGCCAGAACACTCCAAAAAATCAATGTCAAGAAACAGAAGAAGTGCTACTGCGCTCCAGCCTGGGCACCACAGCAAGGGAGACTCTGCCTCTAAATTAAAAAAAATAAAAAGACCAAAAAATGTAATATATAAGCTTAACTGGATTCTTTTCCTTTTTCTTTTTTTCTTTTCCCCCTTTCTTTCTTGAGACAGAGTCTCACTCTATCATCCAGGCTGGAATGCAGTGGCGCAATCTCAGCTCACTGCAACCTCCGCCTTCCGGGTTCAAGCCATTCTCCTGCCTCAGCCTCAGACTCCCTAGTAGCTGGGACTACAGAATCGCTTGAACCCAGGAGGCGGAGGTTGCAGTGAGTTGAGATTGTTTTCATTTTTATAGTTTTTTGTATAGTCTGAAATTGTTTTTACACTGAGCATGTATTGCTCGTATAATCAGAAAAATAAAAATAAAAACTCTCTTTTGTGGGGAAAATACCATTTCCTATTCTGTAAGTAAACTTTCCAGCTCAGGACATTATTGGGACAATTGTTTTTTGGTAGAATGTTTATTCATTCAGCAAATAGTTCAGTATAAAATATTGTATTGCTTGCAAAGACTCTAGATATGTAAGGTCCCGCATCTAACCTTAAAATTTTTCTCCCTACTTTACCGTATATATAAGAACATAAAATAAAATCTTGACCAGGCACAGTGGCTCACACCTGTAATCCCAGCACTTTGGGAGGCCAAGGCAGGTGGATCACCTGAGGTCAGGAGTTTGAGACCAGCCTGACCAACATAGTGAAATCCCATCTTTACTAAATACAAAAAAGTAGTCAGGCATAGTGGAGCATGCCTGTAATCCCAGCTACTTGGGAGGCTGAGGCAGGAGAATCACTTGAACCCAGGAGGTGGAGGTTGCAGTGAGCTAAGATTGTACTCCAGCCTGGGCAACAAGAGTGAAACTCTGAGAAGAAAGAAAGAGAGAAAGAGAGAAAGAGGAAGGAAGGAAGGAAGAAAGGAAGGAAGGAAGGAAGGAAGGA